>NC_086317.1:166311477-166497748 GCF_036172605.1 Pelobates fuscus | reverse complement strand
TTTACGACTAAAATTTCTCGAGCATATACGGTAGTCTGTTTGCATGTGCATGATGGAGTTTTACGTTTGTTAAGATTCATGATGGATTATCAAGGAGTGTGTACACTTGACTTTCCATAGTGATCAGTTTTACTTTTTTTAAGATATATTTTTACTTATTTTAAATCTCATTAAATCTTACATGTAAGGTAAGTATAAATTGTATATCCTTCGTTTGCATGAGGATTTTTTTTTTTTTATTGTTACCATGCATGGAGTTCCTGGAGTTTCTTGATTACATCTAGAACTTTTTGGGGGAGATTAAAATAGGTTGACAAAAAAAAAAAAAAAATGATGTTTTAAGCTGGTGGTATACACCCAAGAATTCCTGTTGATGAGATTTCTGCTGGCCCAAGTGCTCCTTCAAGCATGCCAGTTGTGTCCGTCGAAGATGAGGTGAGCCCACCAGCAGAAGAACAGGTGAACAGGTCAGAATGCAGAAAGCAAGCACAGATGAATGACCCAGATGATTTTGAAGACCTTCCTGAATGAGAATGTATCACACCTGAAGACATGACAGAAAGTGTTATAAGTGATCCATCAGAAATATCTTTTAGTCTTCCTCCTGCATGTTCCATAGCAGAAAAAAAATATTTTGTTGAAAAACAACCTTATCAGCCAACCAGAAGTGAATGCGCAGATCTTCCTTTTCAAGAAGCAGACTTTTATCACCACAAAAAGTCTAATGGGGATCGTGTTAAGATAAAAAGATCGAAAGTTAGAAGCATTTTTGCAGCATATACATTGCCTTTTCTAATTCCTCTTCCTCATTCACTAGAGGTTGTTCTAATTTTTGACATTGCTATCAGGCAGCAAATAAGCTTGAATCTTCAAAAAGTCATTCTGATGCTGTTAGTGCTTATTTTACCATGAAAACGAATAGAAGCATTGACACATTAATAAATCAGGCTCAAGTCTCCAGAAGAAAGGAGATACTACAAAATATTGAGGTATTAAACTGTATATTTAATATTGTAAAACTGCTCGGAAAACAGGGATTGCCATTTCGTGCCCATGGCACTAATGAATCGCTGTACAATTTAAATGACATTGAAATAAACCATGGGAACTCTCTGGAAATTGTCCTACTTCTATCACAGTATGATGTTCCTCTTAAAAGTCACCTTGATAAATGTGTTCAGGACAGTGAAAAAAGAAAACAGCGATTGAAAGACAGAAAAACATCAGGAAAACATTTAACTGGACGTGGATCTCTTGACATTTTTGTCCAATAATACAATAAAGAAAGTATTTGCAGCAATAGTTCGAAGCATGACAAACTTAATTGTGTCTGAAATTGGAGATAAATGATTCAGTATACAGGTTGACTCCACACAAGATGTTGGAATTGTAGATCAAGCGACAGTAGTTGAAGCCATTAAAGAACGGCTTGTGGCGATTCTCCCTGTTAAAGATGCTACAGGAAAAGGATTTCACAAACTTCTAATGTCCTGTTTTGATGTACTTGGATTAGATTTCCAAAACATTGACGGTGAATCATTTGATGGTGCAGCAAATATGAGGAGTATGTATGTGGAACTACGTGCACATATTGCGAAAGTTGTGCCAGATGCGGTTTATATTTGGTACTATAGTCAAATCCTAAACCTGTGTGTCTCAGATTGCTGTCAAGTATTGGAAGCAAAACATTTTTTTGGTCTCCTAAATCGCTTGGAAACCTTTATTGTAGACTCCCACAAAAGAATGAATATCTGTAAAGCCCAGCTGGACAGAAGATATGGACAAAAAAAACTTTTAAAGTTACAAAAAATTGGAGAGACAAGATGGTGGGCAAAAGAAAAGGCCATTAACTAGATTTTTGGTGAAAAACATTCTCTTTATTTAGACACCCTTGAAGTTTTATATGTAATTTCCCAGAGTAACTTGTTTGAATCTAAAACTTCTCACTTCTGAGGCCTCATCCCTTTTTCACAATCTTTGTCAGTTTAGGATTATCCTAACAGCAAACATATTTTTTTTACAAGTTTTTGATGTTATAGGGCCAGTGTCAAAATATCTACAAACCAGTGGCCTTGACTTCAAGGTAGTATGGCAAAGGTTGAACGTGCAGTTGAGCAAATGAAAAAAATTGATTTCAACTATCCAAAACAAAAGGCTGAACACGTTGCATTAAAAACAAATGAGTTAATGGATGAAAGTGATGTTTTCAACTCCTTGGAAGTCGAGACTATGCTTCCAGTTCGAAGAGTGGCACGAAAAAAAACGCTTGGATGGAGAATCTTCACATGATGAACCACCTGAAGATGAAATGCAATGTTTTCGAGCTAGTGTGTTCAAGCCAATTCTGGACCAAATCATACAAAGCATGACAGAGAGATTTTCAGAAAATAAGCAATTGGTCATGGATTCCCACTACTTGGATCCTCGCACGGAAATTAGGACAGATCCCAAAGTGCTAGATGGAGGGGCACGAGAGAGAATTTCTAAGTTAGCCAAAGTAAATGAATGTTCTCTCAAAACTGAATTAATAAGTTTTGCCAACTTATTTCCAGTTTTACAGGATGTCTTACAGGATGTCTTTCTGAAGATGTGACACAGAAAGTGGAAATAATTCTTGATGATGAGAAGGAGGAGGAGGAGGAGGAGGAGGAGGAGATTAATGACTGGATTCCACCTACTGACAAACTAGTTGAGGTACAAAAGGAATCAAAGTGTGGTTCTTGCAAGCAGTGCTTTCTTTGCTGTCACTGGTTGTTGTTAAAATACAACCTTTATTCTGCAGCTTATGAAAATCTTTCAATCACCTATGAGTACCTGTTGACCCTTTCTTTTACACAAGTGTCATGTGAGAGAGCATTCAGCAAGCTAAAACTCATCAAGACCCGACTGCGAGCCACAATGGGACAAGAACTGCTTGATGCTCTAATGCTAATGACAGTGGAGAGATATCTTCTGGAACAGGTCCAGTTTCCAGATGTGAAAAAAACAGTAGTATACCAACTAGACTTAGATAATCAATCTGCTAAATTGAAGGGGTTCCAGGTGAACCTCACTGACACCCAAAGTGATAAACCAGAAGCAAAAAAGTGGAAAACACCTTCAAATAAGCATATAATTAATACAACCTGGAGAATATATCCAGAATATGAATATTCAATATTAGAATATAGTGAAATCTGAAATAATAAAAATATATATCATAGCATAATACAGTTTAAATAAAATAATGAAAGCGTGGAGCTAAGTATTAAACTCACAAACGAAAATGAAAACCAGGCCTCTCACCCCCCTGGGGTATATGAATATAGATCTTGATAGTAGATCAAAAACGAAGTATGTCTTTCATATCATTTCATATCATGTTTATCGTAGTACTTATCTATATGGCGACATGTTCGCCTGCTGTGTACACTTTTTCTCTATTTAGACCTCACGCATGCGCATTGATGCGCTCGATTCTCGAGAACTTAGAACTTTGTTTTTCCGCACATGCGCACTTTGGAAGACGGACGATACAGGAAGTTCCGCCTTGCGTTCCAATCTGGTATGCACGCCGCCGGTGAACGGCATGAAAGAAGATTGCGACGGGTATAAGAAGTTCCTCCACAGATGAATTTCTACATATCCCTGAAGAAGTCCCTTACATACCTGGACGAAACGCGTTGCATATTGGACTTTACTGCCTGTTATTTTTATTTTATTTTATTGTATGCTGATTTATTGTTCCTGCTCTCTACAATTTCGAATTGGATTTGTGCTTTCTACTTCTATACTGCCATCCAGTTCCACTGGGAGTGGAGATAGGCCTACTACCATTTTATGTCTGTAAGTGTTTCCAATAAATATTTTTTGTACATTTTTATACATACTTCACCATGTATGGCTCTTTTTATCCATTTCTTTAAAGACATACTTTGTTTTTGATCTACTATCAAGACCTATATTCATATACCCCAGGGGGGTGAGAGGCCTGATTTTCATTTTCGTTTGTGATTTTAATACTTATCTCCACACTTTCATTATTTTATTTAAACTGTATTATGCTATGATGTATATTTTTATTATTTCAGATTTCACTATATTCTAATATTGAATATTCATATTCTGGATATATTCTCCAGGTTGTATTAATTATATGCTTATTTGAAGGTGTTTTCCACTTTTTTGTTTCCAGTTTCCAGATGTATTTGAAATTATTCGTCAAAGTTCTTCCTTGATGAGGTCTTTGCTTACTGTCTTCAGGATGTGCCAACTTTGGCCTTAAGTATCTTGCATGACAATACAAGGCAGAATATCCATCAGCATCAGACTTCATCAAGAAGATGAACTAGTGTTTCAACAGTCAGGGAAGTTACAAATCTAATCCTCGAAGTGCAGGAATTATGCAAAAATTTGGGCCTACAACTGCATAAGTTCAACTCTAATAAAAAGGACATCCTGTCTTGTATAGCTCCCTCAGAAAGAGCAACAACTAGTGAACCTCTTAAACTTAACCCAGACTCAACATCAGAAGGACAAGTACTTGGCATACAGTGGTCAATTGAAAACAACACCTTCAGCTTCAGCGTTGACATAAAGGATCAACCCCTCAACCTGTCATGGTATCCTGTCAATCGTAGACTCTCTTTATGATCCTCTAGGTTTCATAGCTCCCTTCATACTGAGTGGCAAGTGCATTCTCTGAGAGCTTTGTCGCAGGAGTATCAGTTGGGACTAAGCACTTCCTGAGAGCTTAAGCCCTTGGTGGGAAGCCTGGAAGAGGAGTCAGTGGACAAGGGAGCTTTTCCACAAGACAGAAATGGCACACACCTCGACGTAACCTGAAAATAAATGACATAGTTATAATCAAAGAAGATATGTCTCCAAGATGCCAGTGGCAGCTAGGATGTCTAATTGAAACCACAATAGAAATAGATGGTCTAGTTCATTGAGTCAAGGTGTTAGTAAGTGACAGAAGATTGCAAGATAAGAAGGACCATGTATCAAAACCTTAAATTATTGAACATCCTATTCAAAAGCTAGTAGTTCTCATAGAAAGTAAATAAGTTATCAGTTTTAGTGATACACTAGCACACCACCACACAATACAATAGCCAGTTACAGAGGTACCTATAAGCTAAATTGTGTACGACTCACGTTTGTAGCGGCCATGGTTATGTTCTGTACATTATGTATGACTCTTTACGTTTTATTTGTCATAACAAAATTTTGTGGGAGTGTAACTGTCCGCTTATTACTTTAAATCCTTGTTCAGCACTGACTGCCACAGGCGGAACCTTTCTACCTTCCTCTTGTTTCCCTAGGCAATGTTTGATCATCAAACCCCATTCCTTCCTCTAGTTTTGAAGGCAAAAGGCTCAGCATTCAGATGCAAAGCAAGCCAGCAGCACCTCGTGGGAAGGTGATTGTTATTGAGGTTTTTCTAAAGTCTAAAGTTGCACCCCTTAGCAACTGGAGGGAGGTACACAGTAAAAGTGCATTGCCTTTCAAAGTATATATGTTCTTAGGCATAAATTGTGTCAATGCTGTTAGTTAAAAGATATGCTGTAGATAATCCAAATGTTTTTATATTAAGTATTGTAATCCAAATCCTTGTACATATAGTTATGTTTCCTTAGATGTTTAAGTAATTTAGATATGTGTGCAGACAACTGAACTCCACCTTGTAACTCCACATTTATAATTCTGTTGTAACCCCATTTTTGGTGATCTCTGTAAGCAAATGTATTGTATGTCATTTTACAGTTTTCACTGTGCTTATGGTTCACGGTGCAAAAGGTGTTAAAGAGTTTAAAGTTGGTGGTGCTCACCTTTGATGCAAAAGAATAAAAGTACTGCACCTGTCAAAAGCTCTCCTCTCGTTATTTACTCAATGCCAAAGGGGCCACTAGAGTCTCCCTGCACTTCACACTGAACGAGGAACTGCAGGGAAGCGGATCAGGAGTACCGGAAGGACATGTGCTTGCTCTGACAGGCTGCAGCAATCACAGCTGCAGGGATAGCGGATCGGGCCTGTGGACAGTCTAGAGGATCGATAACCCTGCGATTGCTGGGTCTGATCTGGCGTTAACTTTAATAAATTACGGGAATTGCCGTCATGCGTCCTTAACAATAGGACAAGCATGGCGGAAAATTTCCATCATGCGTCACAAAGGGGTTAAGCTGTAATTGTTATAGTGACAATATTGTCCATTTAACTTCTTTGCACTAGTCAAGAGGCAGCTGGTCAGTAAAAAGTAATGACAACATTGGAAACAAATAAAAAAAAAGTGTACTGCGGATGAACTTATTTTATACTCGTAACCCAAACCACTTCATCCCAATGTTTTGTAGAAACTGATGGCGCTGGAAACAAGATAAGTACTCAGTAAAACTAAGTAAAGATTAAAATTGGTGGACAGTGAACATTTCTTTACAATTTAGCCTGGAGTCCTAAAATAATGACTGCTATTTTCGATACTATAGGTTGCCTTTAAAATAAAGATTGAATTTCTTATAATATGCTCGAAAAGGATAATGAAAGTTGGTGATGTTTCTGGGAAACGAAAGTCTTTTTTTGTCAATGGCCTACGGAAATTCCAACAGAAAGGACAAAACATGCATAGGCATGTAGCCAAACGTTTTAAGGCATGATACTTGAGATATTTATATAAATACACTGATCTCCCAGAAATGTTTTTTTTTTCTTAATATCAGTAGGAAAGAAAACACCTGGTAAAAATGAATAAATCCTGTAATACCCTGTAAAAACAGTAATTCCTAAAAATGCCCAAATGTGGCATAAAACTTGTTTGCATTGCAACTGCTTAGATTTCATTATACATGAATGCCTGTTTTGAAATGTTGTACTCAGTGGATGTGGGTGAATTTAAATTGGGGTGTTTTTCAATATTTAGATTTTCATATGTAATCATTTAGCTTCAACATTCATACTCTGAACATAGTTCACAGTAGTAATTTATGAGTAAAACAAGAAGAAAAAACAAAAGCACAAACTTTAGGGGCATAACGTGAGGACCGATGACGTTCAGGGCCGTCATCAGAAACATCTCCTTGAGGACTGATGGCGGTCCTGAATATTCATGTTTTAAAACGAGCAGCGGGAGCGATCAGAGATTGTTTCCACTGAAATACCGCTGTTACTCAGTGATGTCGCGAACATAACATTTTCGGTACGCGAACTTCCGCAAACGTTCGCGAACCGCCATAGACTTCAATGGGCAGGCAAATTTTAAAACCCACAGGGACTCTTTATGGCCACAATAGTGATGGAAAAGTTGTTTCAAGGGGACTAACACCTGGACTGTGGAATGCCGGAGGGGAATCCATGGCAAAACTCCCATGGAAAATTACACAGTTGATGCAGAGTCTGGTTTTAATCCATAAAGGGCATAAATCACCTAACATTCCTAAATCACAATGGATATGGATTGACACCTGACATATGACATATTGACACCTTGACATATGGATTGACACCTGTCCTCAGGGACCCTGATACACACTGACACAGAGCAGAATAGGGACTGTTCCTCCTACATAGGGTCACTTGGCAGATATGGATTGACATTTGTCCTCATTGGCCCTGATACACACTGACACAGAGCAGAATAGGGACTGTTCCCCCTACATAGGGTCACTTGGCAGATATGGATTGACACCTGTCCTCAGGGACCCTGATACACACTGACACAGAGCAGAATAGGGACTGTTCCCCCTACATAGGGTCACTTGGCAGATATGGATTGACACCTGTCCTCAGAGACCCTGATACACACTGACACAGAGCAGAATAGGGACTGTTCCTCCTACATAGGGTCACTTGGCAGATATGGATTGACACCTGTCCTCAGGGACCCTTATACACACTGATACAGAGCAGAATAGGAACTGTTTCCCCTACATAGGGTCACTTGGCAGATATGGATTGACACCTGTCCTCAGGGACCCTGATACACACTGACACAGAGCAGAATAGGGACTGTTCCCCCTACATGGGGTCACTTGGCAGATATGGATTGACACCTAACCTAAGGATCCCTGACACAGAGCAGAATATGGACTGTTCCCCCTACATAGGGTCACTTGGCAGATATGGATTGACACCTGTCCCGAAGGGCTGTGGCGATGCGTAGGACTTAAAAAGCTCCGCATGTCCTCCATCAACAACACGTCTTGAAAGCGTCCTGTCCTTGCCGGCGTGGTCGTGGGAGGAGGAGGATTACTTTCACCTCTTCCCCTGTTAGATTCCCGTTGTGCTGTGACATCACCCTTATACGCTGTGTAAAGCATACTTTTTTCATTTATTTTGCAAATGCTGCATCCTTTCCGACTTGTTGTAATTTGATAACATTTCAACCACTTTCTGCTTATACCGGGGGTCTAGTAGCGTGGACACCCAGTACAGGTCATTCTCCTTCAGCCTTTTTATACGAGGGTCCCTCAACAGGCACGACAGCATGAAAGACCCCATTTGCACAAGGTTGGATGCCGAGCTACTCATTTCCCGTTCCTCCTCCTCAGTGATCTCAATGAAGATATGTTCTTCCTCCCAGCCACGTACAACACCACGGGTACCAGATAGGTGATAACGAGCACCCTGGGATGCCTGTTGTGGTTGGTCTTCCTCCTCCTCCTCAAAGCCACATTCCTCCTCTGACTCCTCTTCCTCACAATCCTCTTCCAGCGTTGCCGCAGGTCCAGCAAGCGAAGCTGATAAGGCTGTTTCTGGGGGTGATGGTGACCACAACTCTTCCTCTTCACGCTCATCTACGGCCTGATCCAGCACTCTTCGCAGGGCACGCTCCAGGAAGAAAACAAATGGTATGATGTCGCTGATGGTGCCTTCGGTGCGACTGACTAGGTTTGTCACCTCCTCAAAAGGACGCATGAGCTTACAGGCATTGCGCATGAGCATCCAGTAACGTGGCAAAAAAATTCCCAGCTCCCCAGAGGCTGTCCTAGCACCCCGGTCATACAAATATTAATTAACGGCTTTTTCCTTTTGGAGCAGGCAGTCGAAGATTAGGAGTGTTGAATTCCAACGTGTCGGGCTGTCGCAAATCAAGCGCCTCATTGGCATGTTGTTTCGCCGCTGGATATCTGCAAAGTGCGCCATGGCTGTGTAGGAACGCCTGAAATGGCCACACACCTTCCTGGCCATGCTTCAGGACGTCCTGTAAGCCTGTGTACTTATGCACAAAGCGTTGTACGATCAGATTACACACATGTGCCATGCAGAGCACATGTGTCAAATTGCCCAACTTCAATGCCGCCAACAAATTTGTCCCGTTGTCACAAACCACTTTGCCGATATCCAATTGCTGCGGAGTCAGCCACTTTTCCACCTGTGCGTTCAGGGCAGTCAGGAGTGCTTGTCCGGTGTGACTCTCTGCTTTCAAGCAAGTCAAACCCAAGACGGCGTGACACTGCCGTATCCGGGAGGTGGAATAGTACCTGGGGAGCTGGGGGGTGCCGTTGATGTGGAGCAAGACGCAGCAGCAGAAGAGGACTCAGCCGAGGAGGTTATGGAAGAGGATGGAGTAGGAGGAGTAGAGTAGGTGGCAGCAGGCCTGCCTGCAAGTCGTGGCGGTGTCACCAACTCCTCTGCAGAGCCACGCATTCCATGCTTGGCAGCCGTCAGCAGGTTTACCCAATGCGCAGTGTAGGTGATATACCTGCCCTAACCATGCTTTGCAGACCAGGTATCAGTGGTCAGATGGACCCTTGCCCCAACACTGTGTGCCAGACATGCCATTACTTCCTTTTGCACAATCGAGTACAGGTTGGGGATTGCCTTTTGTGCAAAGAAATTTCGGCCTGGTACCTTCCACTGCGGTGTCCCAATAGCTACAAATTTTTGGAACACCTCAGACTCCACCAGCTTGTATGGTAAAAGCTGGCGGGCTAATAGTTCAGACAAGCCAGCTGTCAGACGCTGGGCAAGGGGGTGACTTTCTGACATTGGCTTCTTACGCTCAAACATGTCCTTGACAGACACCTGACTGTGGGCAGATGAGCGGGAACTGCTCAAGGCGAGAGACGGAGTGGCGGATGGTTGAGAGGGGGCAAGGAGGACAGCAGTGGTTGACGTGGCTGAAGATGCTGGAGCAGGAGGAGGATGGCGGCTTTGAGTTTGTCAGTTTCTTTTGGCACAGGTTGCAAATGGCATCGCTGTTGTCAGAGGCAGACACACAAAAAAAAATGCCACACTGCTGAGCTCTGCAATGACGGCATTCTGGTGGTGGACACAGCATGCGTTGATTGGCTTGCTGTCGGGCTGACCTCGGGTGCCGATGCATGCTGTCTGACTGGGCCACTAGCTCATTGAGACGACCTCCACCTGCTTCCAACTCGTCTCCTCCTCCTCTCTGTCTCCCCATCTGAACTTTCGCCCTGTTCTTCTTCTTGCCGAGCGGGCACCCACGTGACATCTATAGACGCATCGTCATCATCAACCGCTTCACTTGTATCTGACAACTCAGCAAAGGAAGCAGCAGCGGGTACAACATCATCATCATCACACCGTACATCCATGTGTGTAATGCTGCCTGACTGAGACATATCCCTGTTATCTACATCCTCTGGCAATAATGGTTGCGCATCACTCATTTCTTCAAACGGATGTGTAAATAACTCCTCTGACAGATAAAGTGAAGCGGCTGTGGTGCTAGTGTTGGTGGTGGCGGCAGGCGGGTGAGTGGTCTCTTGAGAGGTGCCCGAAGCTAAGCTGGAGGAGGATGGTGCGTCAAGGTTCCGAGCGGAAGCTGTAGTAGATTGGGTGTCCTGTGTTAGCCAGTCAACTATGTCCTCAGAACTTTTCAAGTTCAGGGTACGTGGCCTCTGAAAATTGGGCCATATTCTAGGGCAAAAGGGAATCACAGCACCACGACCACGACGGCCCCTGCGGGGTGGCCAGCCTCTGCCTGTAATTTTTTTTGGATTAGTGGTACTATGCGTGCAAGCTACTGTGAGACCAGATATGAGTGGCAATGTGCACTTGCAGAGGTTGGCAGAGTACACGCTGTAGGCCTGACACACCCGCTTGAAGACAAGTAACTGCTATTCAATCTATAACAGTGAAAAAAGTTTTTAGTTTTAAATGCACGCTATTGTGACACCAGATATGAGTGGCAATGTGCACTTGCAGAGGTTGGCAGAGTACACTCTGTAGGCCTGACACCCGCTTGAACACAACTAACTGCTATTAAATCTATAACAGTGAAAAAAGTTTTTTTGGTTTTAAATGCACGCTATTGTGACACCAGATATGAGTGGCAATGTGCACTTGCAGAGGTTGGCAGAGTACACGCTGTAGGCCTGACACCCACTTGCAGACAAGTAACTGCTATTCAATCTATAACAGTGAAAAAAGTTTTTGGGTTTTAAATGTACGCTATTGTGACACCAGATATGAGTGGCAATGTGCACTTGCAGAGGTTGGCAGAGTACACGCTGTAGGCCTGACACACCCTCTTGACGACAACTAACTGCATTTCAATCTGTAACAGTGAAAAAAGTTTTTTGTTTTTAAATGCACGCTATTGTGACACCAGATATGAGTGGCAATGTGCACTTGCAGAGGTTGGCAGAGTACACGCTGTAGGCCTGACACACCCTCTTGACGACAACTAACTGCGTTTCAATCTGTAACAGTGAAAAAAGTTTTTTGTTTTTAAATGCACGCTATTGTGACACCAGATATGAGTGGCAATGTGCACTTGCAGAGGTTGGCAGAGTACACGCTGTAGGCCTGACACCCGCTTGAAGACAACTAACTGCTATTCAATCTATAACAGTGGAAAAAGTTTTTGGGTTTTAAATGCATGCTATTGTGACACCAGATATGAGTGGCAATGTGCACTTGCAGAGGTTGGCAGAGTACACGCTGTAGGCCTGACACCCGCTTGAAGACAACTAACTGCTATTCAATCTATTACAGTGAAAAAAAAGTTTTGGGGTTTTTAAATGCACGCTATTGTGCCACCAGATATGAGTGGCACTGTGCACTGAGTGGCACTGTGTTGGCCTGACACACAGACGCTTGCAGACAACTAACTGCTATTCAATCTATTACAGTGAAAAAAAAAATTGTTTTTAAATGTAAACTATTGTGACACCAGATATGAGTGGTGGCACTGGGCAAGTGGGCACAGTATCCACTGTGAGCCTGACACAGAAGCTGGCAGGCAGACAACTGCAATTAGATTAAAAAAAAAAAAAAGCAGACTGATGTTCTAGCCCTAAAAAGGGCTTTTTGGGTTGCTGTCCTTACAGAAGAGATCAGATGGAGTGCCCCCTGAAATCTGATACAGAGTGAATTTGTCTCCCTCCTGCCAGCCACCGGGTGACCTTCGGAATATTGGATACAGGTAGTTTTTCACCCCAAATTTGGTGGTAAAAACTATGTCATATATTCTGAAAGAGATCTGAAAAATAAAAGTAAAGAAGAAATATATTTGATTGGGAGAGAATTTGTTGGCAATAGCTCTGGATGAAGGATTCTTTAGTCCCAGATATCTGCAGATGATTGAGGAAGCAGGATTACATTAGTGCTTTTTTAATTTTTTGATTTTACATTAGGCAGCTCTCAAAGCAGTTGCCAATTATAAAAATAAATATCTGTAGTATAGCGTTCTGTTAGGCTAGTTTAGGCTGATTATCCCAGAGAGCTTAATCAGCACGCTATACATGTATATAGAGAAGATGACATAACATAAAAACACAGGGATATTTACATATAGAGAAGATGACATAACATAAAAACACAGGGAGTTTCCCTTTACAGGGAAACTCGATGACCCCAACACCAGGCAGCCTTAGGCCTGGGGGGCAAAACCAGTCAAGTGGCCCATTGCACCACCATATCAGCTCACCATCCTCGCCCACCTTTTCCTGGTTTTATAACGGATATTGATGTTATGCTACTCAGTAGCTCTCTGCCATACTCGTTTCTTCACAGCTCTGACTTTCAATGTTGTCAGAGTGCAGGCTGAGAATCTCTGAGCCTGTGCTCTGACTCACTAACTGAGCGCTGGAACCACGAGGGAGAGGATATAATCTGACCATTGGACCATTAGCGAATCGTTTAAATTGAATATGCTGGTGTCCCCAACTTGTGAGCTGTGTTGGCCGCCGGGCGCCGCTGTGTTGTCATGGCACCCTGCGTGACCGCACAGCTTGCACACCCCAATGGCTGGCTCTGCTGACACGCACTGATGTTACTACTTGGACATCCCTCAATATTAATACAGACATCAGAGTAAACACCAATAAACTGTGAAAACAGAGCTGATCCCCCCCCAAATTTATATAATAGATTTGCTTACTGGATTTGTTGTAAGATTAAATCATGCCTCCTCCTCTCTCTCTCCCATGCGCTGCTCTGTAGACTGGGAGGAAGTGAAGAGTAATCACATTCTCCCATCACAGCGCCACCTGTGGCTGCATGGGGAACAGCTGTTTAATGTAATGCTTGCAGGACGGCCAGCTGCCGCAGAACCTCTTTGTTCCCGTCTCTGCAAAGGGCTCCAGGCACTGCTTGCTATGAGTGTGAGCCACTGTAAATTCGGGGCAGAGGACACTTGCACTGCGGTAAAGACGGGTCTGGGCAGGAGGAGAGTGCAGTGCAATCAGTACACTCCCCTCCTGTGGGTCACCAGTAGACTGGTGCACCTGCCCAGGATCAGAGCTGGTGCAAGGATTTTTATTTTAAATCGTTTTTTATTGTCATCACATTGTATTTGTGGAATCCAAACATGGTATTGTAAAAGCATATGGTCGTCTACGCAGAGGCGTTAGCATTGAAACAGGTAAATGAACATGTGTAGTTAGTTTAATTAAGCAGGTGCGTACTTCAAGATACATTGACTGGGCGGGTATAACCTGGTGTGATATGGGTCTGTGTGGTTGTCCTGTTGTAATTGGTTTGCATAGTTGTTTTGTGTTAGTTGGTTTGTGTAGTTGCCTTGTGTTAACTGGTTTGTGTAGATCTGGCATGAAATTGTACCCGGTTAGTCAACGGGTGCGGCCATTGCATTAGTATATTGTTTCTTGTGTCTAGGTGGTTAATGCCGATATTTGTTCTGGTGTTGGTGGTGTCACTTGTTCACCATTGCTTGGGATAGTATGAGCGTTTTTGTGGCTCAGTCTGTAGCATGTGTTCTGAGTCTTGGTGTGCTAGTAGGTAGTGTATGGAGTTGTGCTTTGGTCGAAATTGTAGGTTATGTCTGTAACGGATCACCTGGCACCCCGACTTGGTACCTCCGTTAAAGGATGCTCCTAGTGCTTCCTGAGGACTCCAAGCACTCTGGCAGACACCATAATCACCGAATCCAAGAAACCTTTAAATTCTCCCAAGCGTATGAATGCTGTAGACAATTGAATAGGAACCATACGAATAGGCTTGTACCCCTAGCAGTCAACTGGAACAGCATACAATAAATCCTTCCCCCAATAATGAGACGACACATCACTTTGAGGTTAAAACAGGAACCCTGGACTGGGACATCCAGCCTGGCTTTTATTCACAATCCACAAAACATAGTGCTGCTCAGAGGGTTTTGCAGAACAACCAATAAACACATTACAACACATACAATGCAAGTACAGCAGCCAATCAGACACAATGGGACAATAGAAACACACCCAGCATATTCCTTCCCTCTGCTTAGGAGATAATTGAGTCAATTACTGTATCTACTCAATTATCGCCAAACTGAAAAGTTACACTTTTTATACATTTTTATAACTTGGTGAGTTAACATCGTACATACATAAAACTTATATTATTTTAACCAGTATAACTTGGGGACAAACATCCGAAATTCACTTGAATAGGTTCAGGGGTTTAACGGTTAGGTCGAAGTCCTTTGTTTTCACTTGCAAGCATGGCTTTTCCTTGTCCCTGGGACAACACCCTGCTGGAGAACAATGGATCCGGGGGAGGGGAAAAGGAATTGTCCAAAAAGTTTCAGTATGTCCATACACTGTTTTTAAAAGGCCAGCACAGTACAATAAAAGTCCATTCACTGTGCTTAAAGGGCCAGTAGCCGCACAATAAAATACAATATGCCCAAATATTGCATTCAAAAGTACAACTTTACCAGGGGCCATAGTCAGCAGGTAGGAGGCGGGCAGCCAGGCCTCTCCAATGCCCAGTGGCGAGGTTGGTTTCGCCACATTTCTCCCCTTTTCCAAACATACTAACAGGGTACCTGACCTCTTGCCGGTCAGTGCCCTTGTTAGTCCAGCAGCCCACCCACAAAACAGAAACAGCAGTACAGTCCACCCACAATGAATGGTTACTACACCTGAGTAATGGAAAAACTTGTCCAGGTCCAGGTGCCTCACCCCGGCTGTGTGGGGGACTGGTAGGCTGTTTTGGTGAGTTGCTGAGTGGGCAGAGACCAGCGGTACTCTGCCCTGGTGCCAGCACTACTACAGGAGTAGTCTGGTTGGAGCCTGGTTGCTGGAGACCGACTGTCTCCCCTTTAGCTGCGCAGCTCTGCTGCTGGAGACCGACCGTCTCCCCTTGAGTTACACAACTCTGCTGCTGGAGACCGACTGTCTCCCCTTTAGTTACACAGCTCTGCTGCTGGAGACAGACTGTCTCCCCTTTGGCTAAACAGCCCTGTTGTGGGGGGGCAGGACCGACTGTCCCTACCCCCTGTGCTGGAAGTGCAGAGACCACGGTCCCATCTGCACAGGTGTGGGGCTTACAGTCTCCCCCTGGTACATTAAGCTGCCGCTGGGGAGAGGTGGTAACCAGCTCCTCTCCCATTAGAACACTCTGCCCATTGATGATCCGCCGCTGGGGAGAGGTGGTAACAATCTCCTCTCCCATTAGAACACTCTGCCGCTGGGGAATGGAGACTGGGCTCTCTATTCCCTGTACATTAATGATCCGCCTCTGGGGAGAGGTGGTAACAATCTCCTCTCCCATGCATACTTCCCGTCTCTGCGGAGGGAGACCGACTGTCTCTCCTCCCAGCACAGAGTCCTGCTGTGGGGAAAAGGGGGCTGGGCTCTCCATTCCCTGCTGGATACTCTGCCGCTGGGGAATGGAGACTGGGCTCCCAATCCCCAACAAATCACACTGCCGCTGGGGAGGGAGGACGGCCCCTTAAGCTCCCTGTAACTTGGGCGCAGAGACCACGGTCCCATCTGCACTGGCGTGGGGCTTACTGTCTCCCCTTGGTGTGCTAAGCTGCCGCTGGGGAGAGGGGGTAACAAACTCCTCTCCCTTACACACTTTCAGCCGCTGGGGAGCAGGGCTGACCCTCTGTACTCCCTGTAGGCAGGGCGCAGAGACCACGGTCCCATCTGCGCTGGTGAGGGGTTTACTGTCTCCCCTTGGTGAGCTGTGCTGCCGCTGGGGAGAGGGAATAACAAACTCCTCTCCCTTACACACCTTCAGCCGCTGGGGAGAGGGGATAACAGGCTCCTCTCCCTGCACCGTAGAATGCCGCTGGGGAGCAAGAACGGCACCTTCAGCTCCCTGTAACGCACACTGCCGCTGGGGATCTGGGCCGACTGCCCAGCATCCCTGTAGGGCCGGTAGAGAGACCGCAGTCCCATCTCCACCTGCCATCTGTGGGTCTTCCCAGGACCAATCCGTGAGGCCCCGCAACATTTGTGAGTAAGGGCCCGGTGGAGAGACCTTGGTCCCATCTCTACCTGCCTGTTGTGGTTCCTCACAGGACCAGTCTATGAGGACCCCCACTTCGGGTTCCTCCCGCCGCCTCAGGGAAAGACGGCTAACCTCCTCGGATGCAGCCTCTACTCGGCTGCTGTACCGCTCCTGCTGCTGAGCATACTTCCTCTCTTTTGCCAACCGGAATTCTCGGTCCAGCCTTGTGTTTCGCTCAGCCATGACCTGGTTCCAGATCACCCGGCGTGTCTCCATGGGTATATCATCCCCATACTCGGCCACTCGCTGCCTCACCTCGGCCAGCCAATCATCTCCAGAGCCAGAACCTTCCATACTTGTCTGCTCCCAGGATCGCTGCACGACTGCTAGCGTTGCCCTCAATTTGTAAATCCAAACAGTGTCTCTGAGCTGCTTTACCTCACACTAGGACGCCATCCCACCGCTTGCCACCAATGTAACGGATCACCTGGCACCCCGACTTGGTACCTCCGTTAAAGGATGCTCCTAGTGCTTCCTGAGGACTCCAAGCACTCTGGCAGACACCATAATCACCGAATCCAAGAAACCTTTAAATTCTCCCAAGCGTATGAATGCTGTAGACAATTGAATAGGAACCATACGAATAGGCTTGTACCCCTAGCAGTCAACTGGAACAGCATACAATAAATCCTTCCCCCAATAATGAGACGACACATCACTTTGAGGTTAAAACAGGAACCCTGGACTGGGACATCCAGCCTGGCTTTTATTCACAATCCACAAAACATAGTGCTGCTCAGAGGGTTTTGCAGAACAACCAATAAACACATTACAACACATACAATGCAAGTACAGCAGCCAATCAGACACAATGGGACAATAGAAACACACCCAGCATATTCCTTCCCTCTGCTTAGGAGATAATTGAGTCAATTACTGTATCTACTCAATTATCGCCAAACTGAAAAGTTACACTTTTTATACATTTTTATAACTTGGTGAGTTAACATCGTACATACATAAAACTTATATTATTTTAACCAGTATAACTTGGGGACAAACATATCCGAAATTCACTTGAATAGGTTCAGGGGTTTAACGGTTAGGTCGAAGTCCTTTGTTTTCACTTGCAAGCATGGCTTTTCCTTGTCCCTGGGACAACACCCTGCTGGAGAACAATGGATCCGGGGGAGGGGAAAAGGAATTGTCCAAAAAGTTTCAGTATGTCCATACACTGTTTTTAAAAGGCCAGCACAGTACAATAAAAGTCCATTCACTGTGCTTAAAGGGCCAGTAGCCGCACAATAAAATACAATATGCCCAAATATTGCATTCAAAAGTACAACTTTACCAGGGGCCATAGTCAGCAGGTAGGAGGCGGGCAGCCAGGCCTCTCCAATGCCCAGTGGCGAGGTTGGTTTCGCCACAATGTCGTTAGTTGGGGTATGGTTTATGTTCGTATGTCTGCGTGCATGTGTGTCTCCCTCTAGGGGTTGTGGTCGTGTAAGGTGTGAGTCTGGTACTTGTGTGGGGCGGAAGAGAGGGTGAGGAAGAGGGGTAGAAGATGAAGAAGAAGAAGAAGAAGAGGAAAAGAAAAAAAAGGGGGGGGAGGGGGAAGAGTGGAGAGGCGGCTCGACTGCAGGTGGGTATCTTAGTCATCCGGTCACTCTTTGTCTCCCATCCGTGTTCTGGGGAGCTCTACTCCGCCAGTGCCCCAGGTGGTCTTCCCCCCGCGCTGCCCATGTGTTCCTCTCAGCGTTCAGATGCATTCAAGAGCGTCACAAAGTCATCCGATCTTAGCTTAAGATGTTTCTCTTTGGCATTTGCAGTCGTTGCCTTCAGGTCCTCAAATCTCCGGGTGTCTTCCACCTACTCCACCCAGCGCTTGAGTGAGGGGGTGCATGGTTGCCTCTAGAAGATTGGGACTGTTGCTTTCGCTGCATTGAGGAGCCTCGGTATCACTGACCGTTTGTATGCCGGTGTGGGTGTTGTTGTATGGTGTAGTAGAAAAGGTGACGGCGCCACTGGGATGTTTTTGTCTGTGGTTTCGTTAAGCACTCGGCTCACCGCTTCCCAGAACGGGCGGATGAGGGAGCAGTCCCACCATAAGTGGGGTCATCTTCACCGCGTTGACGCGGCCTAGCCACGATATGTAGTAGGTGTTCCAGGCCTGAAGTTCGGCCTGCGCAGTTTTGAGAAGTGGTAGGTAGTTGTGGTGGTAGAGATCCGCTGGGTTCGGTGTGAGCCATACCCCTAGGTATCTCATCTTGGTGGCGCACCAGCGGAAGGGAAAGTGGTGTATGTTTCGAATTCAGTCATGATCGTGTGTAGCGTCGTGGCCGGTTGTTGTACAATGAAAAGCAGGTCATCTGCATATGCCAGGACTTTGTGGTGTGATCGGCCTATACTGAGTCCACGGATCGCCTCGTTGCCTCTGATGTTGTTAAGGAATGGCTCCAGGGTTAGTGCAAAGAGCAGGGTGGATAAGGGGCACCCTTGGCGTGTTCCATTGCGGATGTGGAACGGGTCTGTGAGGGCCCCGTTGATGCGGAGTCTAGCCGTCGGTGCACTGTAGAGCGCCTCTACCCATTGTATGTATCTGGGGCCGAAGCCCAGGCCCCGGAGGGTTTAGAAGAGGAATTCCCAGTCCACCCTGTCAAAAGCCTTTTCGGCGTCCGTGGAGAGGATCAGGGTCTGTTGGTTGGATTGCTACGGAGATCAGGTACAGTGCCCGTATGGTGTTGTCTCGGACCTCTCTTCCAGGGATGAACCCCGTCTGATCTGGGTGGACCAGGTCTGGGAGTAGTGGTGCCAAACGGTTGGCAAGCACGCTCGCCAAGAGTTTGACGTCCACATCCAGGACCGATATAAGGCGGTAGCTTGCGCAGGATGTCGGGTCTTTACCCTCTTTCGGGAGGAGGGTAATGTTTGCTGCCGTGAATGGGGTTGAGGGGGTAGCGCTGTCTAGTAATGAGTTCAGAGCTGAGTGTAGTTTCGGCAGGAGGTCTGGTAGGAAGGTTTTATAGTATTGTAGCGGTAGTCCGTCTGGCCCTGGTGCTTTCCCCGTCTTTGCTTTTCTGATTGCGTATGCCAGTTCTTCTACTGTTATGGGGGCCTCCAATTCATCCCGGTTTGGGGTGGTTAATTGTTTCAGTCCGGCTGCATCGAGATATGCATGGATGGCCTCGGTCCTGCGGGGTGCCCCGTTGGCCTGTGCGTCACCTTGTAAATTGTAGAGGTCTTCGTAGTATTGGGTGAACACCGCTGCGATCTGGTCCGGGAGATGGCACATTTGCTGGTCAGTGTTTTTAATCTTGGGAATTCCTGCGTGCAAGGATTTTTGCCGCCCTAGGCAAAAGAAAAATTTGCCGCCCCCCCCCATGTGACATCACAATGCTCCACCCATATGATCTGCCATATGAACTAACGCCAGTGCTGCACACCGTGTGTGTTTACATTAAAAGGCCTGCAGGGACCGGCTATAGACACCAGAACCACTTCATTAAGCTGAAGAGATTCTGGGGACTATAGTGTCCCTTTAATGTGAGGTAAATTATAGATTAGTGTCACTAATAATATATTAGATTCCCTACTTACAACCAGATGAGGATGATGATGGGCTGCAGTTTGGCTCCACTGGTCTGGTGTAGAACAGGATCTCTGGAGGCTGTTTGCAACTGTGGTCACAAAATTCAATGTTCTGGGAGAATTGGAAGCAGCTCCAATTTTTTTGGGCCCCTTACACAGATCAAGGTCTGGGCCCCAAGGCCTGATGGTGAGTATGCCCATAAGGCCCACTCATAAGTCCACTTATATGTTCCACCCACCCATGAGTTCGCTCACAGGGAGTGGAGTGTGTAGGGGATGTGTTATGTGTTATTGTAAAGGATCTAATATGTGTGCTTATGGTATGTAGTGTATAGGGATACCAGTTTGTGTAGGTGATGCAGTGTGTTTGTGTTTAGTCGAAGCAGTGTGTATTTGTGTATAAGGGATGTATTGTGTGTTTCTGGTTGTGTGTAAGGGATGCATTGTGTGAATCTGTGTTTGGATGCATAAGCGATGCAAGTTGTGTGTCTGTATGTGTGTGCATTGAGTCTAAGAGATGCATTGTGTTTCTGTGTGTATGTAAGAAAAGCAGTGTGTGTGTTTGCGTGTGTGTAAGGGTTTGCATTGTGTGTTTCTGTGTATGTGTGCAAATGATGCATTGTCTTTGTGTGTAAGGGTTGCATTGTGTGTGTGTGTGTGTAATGGATGCATTGTTTCTCTGTGTGTAAGGGAAGCATGTTGTGTTTCTGTGTATGTATAGGGATGCATTGTGTGTTTCTGTGTATGTATAGGCATGCATTGTGTGTGTGTGTGTGTGTGCGCGCGTAGTGTGAAAGAGCTCTCTGTCTTGCCCCCTGTCCTATAGAGCTGTCCTTCTGTCCATTAGAGCTCTCCCCTGCCCCTTAGTGGTCTCTCCTCTCCCCCACCCTCCCCTAGCGGTCTCTTCTCACACTCACCCACCCTCCCTGTGCTCTTCTCATCCCCCCTCCACCCTCCCCGTGTTCTTCTCACTCACCCCCCTCCATGTGTTCTCCTCACCCCCCCTGTGTTCTTCTTACCCCCTCCTCCCTGTGTTCTTCTTACTTCCCCCCTTGTTCTTCTTACTTCCCCCCTTGTTCTTCTTACTCCCCCACCTGTTCTTCTTTCCCCCTTCTTCTTCTTACTCCCCCTTCTTCTTATTGCTCCCCCTTCTTCTTATTACTCCCCCTTCTTCTTATTGCTCCCCCTTCTTCTTATTGCTCCCCCCATCTTCTTCTTACATCCCCTTCTTCTTCTTACCCCCTTCTTCTTCTTACTCCACCCTTCTTCTTCTTACTCCACCCTCTTCTTCTTACTCCCCCTTCTTCTTCTTACTCCCCCTTCTTCTTCTTACTCCCCCCTCTTCTTTTTACCCCCTCTTCTTCTTACTCCCCTCTTCTTCTTACTCCCCACTCTTCTTCTTCTTACTCCCCCCTCTTCTTCTTACTCCCCCTTCTTCTTACTCCCCCTTCTTCTTACCCCCCTTCTTCTTCTTACTCCCCACTCTTCTTTTTCTTACTCCCCCCTTCTTCTTCTTACTCCCCCCTCTTTTTCTTACTCCCCCTTTCTTCTTCTTATCCCCCTCTTTTTTTTCTCCCCTCCTTCTTACCCCCCCTCTTCCTACTCCCCCTTCCTCTCTTTTTCTTATCTCCCCTCCTTCTTACTCTCCCCCCTCTTCTTACTCTCCCCTCCCTCTCTTCTTACTCCCCCTCTCCCTCTTCTTACTCCCCTCCTTCTTACTCTCCCCTCTCCCCTCTTCTTACTCCACCCTCCCCTCTTCTTACTCCCCCCTCTCCCTTCTTCTTACTCCCCCTCCCCTCTTCTTACTCCCCTCCTCCCCCTCTTCTTACTCCCCCATCCCCTCTTCTTACCCCCTCCCTCTTCTTACTCCCCCCTCCCCTCTTCTTACTCCCCTCCTCCCCCTCTTCTTACTCCCCTCCTCCCCCTCTTCTTACTCCCCTTCTTCTTACTCTCCCTCCCTCTCTGCTTACTCCCCTTCTTTTTCTTATCTCCCCTCTTCTTACTCCCCCCTCCCCTGTAGCGTGGCCGAGCTGCTCTCCGGTACGCGGTACCCGGCCGGAGTGATAGGAAGGTGCACGCTCAGTGTGCACTTCCTGTCAGACCGGACGGTTACAGGAAACAGAAACTCCTGTTCCGCGCGGACCGGAGAGCAGCTCGGCCACACTACAGGGCAGGGTAGGGGAGAAGCAGCACTGCAGCCGTCTGAGGCTCTTTACAGAGCGCTCAGGCAGCTGCAACATTTAAAGGGCCGGCCCACCGTGGCCGGTCTTAAAAGAATTTAGGGCGGCCTGGGGGGCAATTGCCTCCCTGCCCCCAGACCCAGCCTGCCCCTGAGCACAATATGACAATACTTGAACAAAAATGAGCTGCATGGACGAGTTATTAGAAAGAAGCCTTTACTGCACCAATGCCACACAAAACCCGGTTACAATATGCCGACAACACTTTGACACACCACACAGCTTCTGCTACACTGTAATTTGGAACGACAAGATCAAAATAAGTGCTATGTTTGGAGCAGGATCAACAAGGCCTATACTGAAAAGAATACCATCCCGACTGTGAAGCATGGTGGTGGCTCACTAATGGGTTTTTTTTATGGGGTGGGGAGGCTTTAAAGGCACAGGGCATCTTGTGAAAATTGATGGCAAGATGAATGCAGCATGTTATCAGAAAATACTCAATTTGCATTCTTCTGCACGAAGGCAGCGCATAGGACACTCTTGGACTTTCCATCATGACAATGACCCTGAGCACAAGGCCATGTTGACCCTTTAGTGGTTACAGCAGAAAAAGATGAAGGTTCTGGAGTGCCGATCACAGTCTCCTGACCTTAATTTCATCAAGCTCCTTTTGGGAGATCTCAAACGTGCGGTTCATACAAGATGACCAAAGACTTTGCATGACCTGGAGGCATTTTGCCAAGACGAATTGGCAACTATACCACCTGCAAGAATTATCGCCTCATAGACAACTATTACAAAATACTTCATTCTGTCATTGACTCTAAAGGGGGCAATACACAGTATTAAGAACTAAGGGTATGCAGACTATTGAACAGGGGCCATTTTATTTTTTTCTTTGTTGTCATGTTTTATGATTGTGCAATTCTGTCATATCCTAAAGTTGAATATGAATCCCATATGAAATAAAATAAATGTTTTTTGCCTGCTCACTTACGTTTTCTTTAAAAATGGTTCATATATCACCAAAGCATGTATATAGAATGCAATGTCATAAGTCCCTGTTGATTTAATGGTCAGGTGTCCCAATACTTTTTCCATTTAGTGTATATATAGCAGGATTATTGAAGTAACTGCTTTGTGTCTGTAGCATATTCCAGCATGATAGTAATACAAATATAAAATAGGATTACAAAAGCATGCATAGTATAAACTGTGACACCAGAAATGTTGTTGAAAATAAAATAAAAATACCAGTTGTGCCAGGCTCTATAGCAGTGGTTCCCAAACTTTTTAGGTTTAAGGCACCCTTAATATTTCAAGATTTTACCAAGGTGCCCCAAGTCAAAACAAATTTCTAGGTTGTATATATGTACAGCAGTGCGGCATATACTGGCATTTACTGGATCCAGTGAGATTATAATGCCTTCTTTTTAAGTTTATTCTATGCTATAGAGCAGGTCAATTACTTTTCGTGTGTTGTCAGATACTTGCCTGCCCAAGACAAGCTCAACAGGATCATCATGAATTAGCGAAGAAAGTATTTTGCCTAGGCGGGTGGCATACACCTTCTAAAACTGTTTTGCATCTGTGTTTAGAAGAGGGATCGGATGGACGTTTTGACATTATGTAGAGGGCTTGCCTAGCTTTGGGAGTGATCAGCTCTTGTGGCAGCTTCATGTTTTGAGTTGCGTAGTTGAACATAGGAGCCAGATGAGGGGCTAAAACATGGCATAATTTTTTGTAAAAGGAGTTTGTCAGACCGTCGGGGCTTGGGGCTTTGTTTGATGTAAGGGACTTAATGATTTGTATTATTTCCTCCTCAGATATTGGGACCTCTATGGAATACTTTTGCTGCCAATTTAGGCAGGTCTATAGTCTGCAGGTTATTTTAAAATGTTATTATGTTTTCTGGTGATGGTTGCGGGATTGACCATCTGATTTCAGATTATAGAGGTTGTCATAATACTGTGTAGAGGGGTTTGTCAGTTTCTTGCGGAGAGTAAATATGGGATTTTTAATTGAGATTGTTCTTTTTGGTCTCTGTGCTAACAGCTTACTAGCTCTGTTTCCTGGCACTTAGTGGGTGGCTTTAAGTCTTTTTAGACAATAATCCACCTATGTTAGGTTATATTAATTTCTCTGTCTCATCACTGCCTCAATTCTCTTTTGTAGGATGGAGCTTGGGGAGAGTTGGTTCCTTTTTAGGTCATATAGTGTTTTGTACCATGTGTGTAGTTGAGTTTGCGATTTACATTTTAATTTCGAAGCTCTGTGAATGAGGAGGCCCCGCATGACTGACTTGTGTGCCAACCACAAAGTAGCTGGTATTGGGTCGTCTAGACTGTCATTTGTGGCAAAAAAGTATTGCATTTATATCTCTAGATCTTTGACAACGGCAGTGTCCTCCAAAGAGTTTCATTGAGTCTCCAAGTTTTTATATGTTTGTAATCGTAATAGTCTCTTAGTTTGAGAGTGACTGGGACATTGTCAAGGTGGGTGCTAAACATTAAAAATCCATGCAACAATCTATGCGACAATATGTATTGTGAATGTGGGAGAAGAGAAATGCAACATAATAGACTGTGTACCAAAACCATGTACATAGTGGGAATGTGTCACTCTTATACTCAGAGTGACTAAAGCAAAGTACCAGCACCCAACTAGCCCTTTTTTTTGTTTTACATACATTTAGAGCAGCCCTGATCCAGAAGATTTGCAGGGAAATAGGCTAATCAATATTATATTTAGAGTTCGCTATATATATATATATATATATTTTTTTTTTTTACATTCAACTCATCAATTTAACTAGAGACAGCCCTGTTACTGTGGAGGTACGTCCCTTCAGCTTAGTTTAACTATACTCATATCTCTACTGCTCAAAGGCAATCAAGCAGATATTGAGGAGTATAGAAGCTCTAGCTGGAACACAATTATCCCATATAGCCCATCTCTCTATACATATCATTAGTTGTTAAAATTAACCAATTCATATTCAATGCAGGCAGTTGTTGGGTGAGTCCTCAAGTGTGGAAGTGTGGAACACTCTCGGGCCTTTCTCTGGTGAAGAGGTTGGTGTCATAGTGCCATTATGGTATATCAACGCTTTCACTGGGTATCCCCAGCAGTATTGGATGCATTGCTCCTTCAGTATGGCTGTAACCTCTCTGAATTCCCTTCTACTTCTCAATGTGTAGGGTGATAGGCCTGTATAGATTTGAATCTCTCTATAGTCTGGGGCCAAATATTTGGCTTTATCATCCTGTGTATGTGGTCAGTCAACAGGTAAATCAGGAGCCTTAAAAATCCACTTTCAAACCCCTGTAAATCCAGCTGCTTAACCTCTTCACGTACTGCTTAACCTCTTCAGGTACTCCAGGTTAGTTCTGTGTGATCTGTGATCCAAATGCATTTTTTTTTTGCTCATATGCTTTTAATTGTATCTCTATCTCCTGCACCAGATCACCCATACACTTATCTAATTTTGTCTCCACATGCGCAGTTCTTGCTCACAAATCCTGAATATTTGTGCTTAGATTACATTGCTGGAAACATGTGAGTTTGCCTGACATTGCATCTAAGCACATTTGCAATATTCCTTGGGTGACCAGGGTTTCGTTTGAGTGGGGTAATTGCGTGCAGAAGTTGTTTCTTCTCGGTTGTTATAATAATCTGTGGCCGGTGGGCTCTTCAGCAACACTGGCTGTAAAGAAGCTTGCTTTTCCCCCTGGTTGGTCTGTCTCTTGCCTTTGTGCTGGACCATAATGGCATGTGTTTCTGGACTCCTCTGGTTATTGGATTTGCATTGAATTATGCTATAGGGCTAGTTGTTTGTGGAGACTGCACTCATGCAGCCATCCAAAGCACACTTCAAATCAAGCCCGACGAAGAGTACTATTTCAACATGCAACTTAGCATATTTCCCAACATCAGCTTTTTGTAAAGCAAGACACCAGTGGACTATGGTAAAAGGGGATGGACATACGATGCACATTGTGTAACTGGAACTGCCCAAATGAGGCCTCTTTGAAAAGATAATGGGTTTACCTGAATATTTGACAGGTCAGCCTGTTGTGAATGCATGCCAGGCTGACTGCCAATTACACAGGATGGGAAACATTCAGAAACATTCAGAAAATGCTGTTTCAACATAGTTGCAAATGAAGATGTCATAGAATACTAGATGAGATGGGGGATGAAGAAATGAGAAGGATAGGATGCGGGTGTCTGGGAGTGGTGATAGGAAGGGGGGAATGTCCAGAAGAAGGGAAACAGATAGAGGGAAGAAAGCTGTAAAGACAAGGTGTGGCACTGGCACAGGTGTGGCAGGGAGTACAGAGAGAATAACAATACAGCCTTCTCTCTAGTATCTTCAGCTTCCACAGGAATAGCCACCACTGCACCATCAGCTGTTGAAGCAACTTCAGCAACATTCACTTTATACCCGGCAGCAAAATAAATGTCACTACTGTACAGTTTTTACTTTTCAACTTCAGTCCCAGGAATGCTGCATTCTCCATCACAGAGTTCATCACATTGTGAGAGATTTTCCCTGTTCTTGCATGTCTAGACAGATGCTCAAGAAAACACGTAGAGGGAGCTTTATCAAATTGTGTTCTGAAATATGGCGCCATGGTGTAATAGAGGAGGAGTCACCAAAGGAATGTACCAACTGGTTTCATTAGTTTTCAAGGTGATTGACACATTTTTAGATCTTTACACCTCTTTTAGGACACAAGACTCAGATAAATATTTCCCATGTCCTGGCATCTGCAACAAGTTAGGCAAAATTATGACTTCACAAAACTACAGGATCGTGTATGTTGAGCACGCCGGAAAGGAAAAATCCTTACAGGGTTGTAAGGTTTCGTTGTAATAAATTAAACTAACCATAAACTGGAATAGACTAAGAGTTGATAGAATTGTACAATTATCTGAACATTTAGAGGACCTCATCATCTTATGGAGTAACAATGGCTCCATTGGACCGGCTATTGTCCCTATCACATTGGGAATTCCACCCTTCACACTATGTTGCATGCACAGGAAGTAGTTGACTCTGGAGGTTAATTGTAGAAATATGTGTTTTACTATATATGTATCCTCAGTATGCATCCAATGAAGGCATCAATTTACTATTTTTGGATAGGATTTTGAAATGTTTTAATAATTTTGGATACACTTTAAGAAAAAAAGTTAATATTAAATTATAAAAAATCTAGTATATACAAAATAAAAAAAATCAATATATCAAATACATATCAATATATTTAAATATTTTTCAAAATCTGAAATACTATTTGAAAAGCTTGTCCAAAAATATTAAATAAATGTCCAAGTCCTTTCATCCTAATACTGTGATATTCTATTATTATTAATTGTAAGAAAATAAATGGCTACATACAGATTTTGTGAGCAATATACTCTGCATCTAATATAAGTTTTACATATTAAACAATCTATTTCACATCTATACATTTAGGTTATTACCAAACGACTTTGACATCACATGACAAAATCACATGATCATATATATGGTTAAAGTTTATGCACCTCTATCAAACTGTAGTACGTATAACATTGATGCTTTCTGGATCCTTCATGTACAGTGATGAATTTCCATGAAACTGCTGACTGTTCAAGATTTCCTGGTGGCAGTATAATAATGTTAATAATTTTAGCTTGCATTCTTTCGGCATGAATACATAGCAGATCTGCAGCTGTTGGGATTTCCACATCCCATTTGCTTGGCAAGTGCTTTGGAATGTTTTCCACATTACTACTAAAAACGTGCACTAAAAATCATGATTGTCATCATGATTAACACCAAAAAAGTGTACCTGCTTTACTTGATATCACTGTGATTAAGCAGTTCCTTTCTCCTCTAATAATAATATGAGCAACTGAAGAAGATGATAAATTATATTGATGTAATTTAAATCAATGATGACTTCCCAAAATAGCCAAAATTACAACGTAGTTACAAGGGAATTACTAGATAGTGGTACACACCTGGGACTTGAGCCAAAATCAAAAACTGCCAATTTACTGTTGCTCTCCTGTTGTTCTCCCTCTTTTTTGATGTTGTCCTTTGCCTAGTTTATTTCATTCTTCCTCTCTCTGCAATTGACTTTCCTCAAGCTATCATTTCTTTCTTTATTTTTTAAGTATTTTATTCAAAATTTTAACAGAATTCATAAATAATTAGATGCAGTATCTCTAATAGTCACAAATCTTTATTCATTCAGAGACACATCTCTGAAGGTAACATGGAAGAAATCATAGTAGAAACCAATATTTTTTTTAAAACCTTTGTCTCCATAAAAATGCTAGAGTCCTAAAGCCCTGCAGAAATAAAGCACTGTTATGTTGCACTATCAGATACAAACATGCCTCCCAACACCTTTCATTGTATTTTTAGATACACTAAACACAAGAACATAGCAAGAGAATGGCGTGCAATACTTTTTGGACATGCGGCACTCTATCATTTCTTATTTCTGTTTTCCCCATTTCTCTCACATGTTGTCTCCCTCATCATTTAACTTGTTTTCTCCAACATTCTTCCACCTTTTCTGCACTTTTTCCCCAAATGTTTTCTGCAAAATTATTGAAGCTCTCTACCCATCTTTTCCAACTTCTTTTTCTTTCATTTTCTTGTTTTCACAACTCAGTCTCCCTTCTGAACTTTTTCCTTGATTCCGATCCTTTTTCCACATTCTCTCTTCCATTCTTCCACACTCTTTTCCATTGCCTTCCCATATCAAACCCTTGTTCTTCTCATATTTAATTATTTTTCCAACTTCCCTTGAGTTTTCACCCTTTTTTTCGTTATTCTTACTACTTTTCTAGTCTTTTCTGATCTATATTTTATTTTTTCTAGGGATCTAGGGATGTGCATGGGCAAAATATTTGGTTCAGTTCGGAAATTTGTGTAAGTAAAAACATTAGTCAGCTTTGGCAATTCGGACCAATGGCATTCGTTTCGTTTCTGGACTTCGGCACTTCGGAACTTCAGCGTTTCGTAATGTTGTTCGGTTTGAAAAATAAACATTTGTGTGTTTTTTTCTGAAACGGCAATGTTTCACATTGCGTAGTGGACCACTTAATTTTAAAGAAGTGCTCTGGGGTTAATAATTAGTAGTGTTAGTTTAGTATATATACAATTTATGTGGAAAAAGTATGTGGATAAAAATAGTCTAAGTTTGATTGAAGAGATGAATAAGTTCGGTGGCCCTTGTAGGATCCGAGATAGTCAGGTGTCTAGATAACGTGGAAGCATGAAGATAAAAGAAAAGTTCCAATAGTGTAAAACTGTGGTGAAAAGACGAAGATTATGATAATAGTAGTTCTCCTACTCACCTATTGTAGAGCTGTGACTCTACTTGTAGGATATAGGTGTTGGTGAATGGTACAGGTCCTCGGTATGGGGAAAAAAGAAATTAAAACCAAATAGTGCTTTGTGAATGCAGCAGTAAAAGGTAAGTATATAAAAGGTATAATACTCACATATATGTGAGAAGGATATACTGCTCACTTTGATAGCGTAGGTGGTATAATCCGGAGTATTCAATGACCAGGTACAAAATAAATAAAAAAAATTAAATGCTATATTAAAAAAAAAGGTAGGGCGGAGCCTGGCTCCCAGACTGCATGGACGTGCTGAGACTGAGCTCCAGACTAAATTGGCACGATTTGGGGGAAAAACACAGAAAAACCTGCACGTACAGCACCTGGAGGGTGATAGCACAGCCGGGAACACCCAGGCGCATCGAAAGATACCAATCGTTAACCCGACATTAAGCGGGAACCGGCATCCATCCGTACCAAGAGGCCTATTCGAGACCCTGCCGGGGAGAGGTGGCCGCTCTCCTCGCGGGCAACCCTGCAGTGGGAACCTCGAAACTACTCACCTCCTACCCCCCCACCCGGACCGGCGGGAGTCATCCCTGTCAGCATGGTGTGTCCGGAGCAATCAGCCACGCTGATCTCTGCACGATGACAAGGCAGTGTGATCACAAGGCATTCCTAAGATGGCGGCTGGTAGCACATCGCTCGCGCTGAATCTGCTCCGGCAAGCAACAATCTACCACAACACCACACAGCGCCTGAACAAAATATTCAGACGCTTCTGGGCAAAATTTAGAGACCGCCTGAAAACAACACAGACCGCGCAGGGACCTGCACGAACAGCAGGTAAGCGAGGCAGCGGCATAGCGACGGACGACCCACACAACCCCAAACCACAGAGTCTACCCGGGCTGGTGTGTTTTGCCCACACCCACGGAGGCTCCAATGCCGCAAGCGGCCATTGTCCATCAGGCCCTCCACTACCCCCGAAAAGGGAGGAAACTCGGGCTCCAGAAGCTGCAGAGTTCGTGGCACAGAGATGCAGGCCCATGCAACAGCCTGGGGCTGGAGGGATGCCACCACACTGTCCACTGCTCCGGCGGCCTCAAATAACTCACCACCAAACGCTAGCTGCTTCCAAAGAGATGGCATCGGATGATAGAGACTCACTACACAAAGCCTCCAGAAGGTCAGCGCCGGTCCCACCATCCATCAGCTTAATCTGACATACTGCATGACCAGGACTGACATCCATGGAGAGCAGAGGGCAAAAACACACGCAGCCCCGGACCACGGTGACTTTCAAACATACTGTAAAGTTATCTGTTAGACAACTGTTATATTTTTACTTTTATTATTTCTAAGGATGTACTTAACATATCGTACCATAAGCTCAGCTACAAAACAACCAAAGTCACATGAACATGTTCAGTCTAGCTTAGCATGTTAACCATGAGCCGCTACATGTCAGTAAATATAACAAACTGAAGTTCATACTGCATGATGTGAACCTTATGACATAACTTATTAAGCCTGCTCTCGACTAGATAGGCAATGTTTAATTGATATTAAAGGACCACTCTAGGCACCCAGACCACTTCAGCTTAATGAAGTGGTCTGGGTGCCAGGACCCTCTAGGATTAACCCTTTTTTTTTTATAAACATAGTAGTTTCAGAGAAACTGCTATGTTTATAATAGGGTTAATCCAGCCTCCAAATCCTCTAGTGGCTGTCTCATTGAAAATCACAGTAAGAGCACGCAAGCGTCCATAGGAAAGCATTGTAAATGCTTTCCTATGCGACCGCCTGAATGAGTGCGCAGCTCTTGTTTTAACCCTTTCCTCATCCCAGCGCCCGGCGGGAGGGGGTCCCTGAGGGTGGGGGCACCCTCAGGACACTATAGTGCCAGGAAAATGAGTATGTTTTCCTGGCACTATAGTGGTCCTTTAACACTGTCAGCACCAATATATGTCTATCTCCAGCCCGACGATCTTACTGTGACTTACTATAATAGACAAGCTGAGCTAGCCTGTACTAAGCTTATTTCATGCCTACCAAACAACATGTCTCACATTCTGACTACTTTAAAAAATACTGTATAACATGCTCACATATCACAGTTACCCTAGCTTGGTCAATCAAGCACCGTTAAACCTTACTTACTCCACCTGCTTAGATATGCCTGTTTTACATAGAGAGCAATCTGTGTGCCTTAAACAAGCTTAATCCATTCTTTTCCTTTCTTTGCTCTTAATTAAAAAAAAATTTGCACATACTCCTGAACACCCCAATGTATAAGTGTTGAAACTTAGCGTGGGGAATGCCGTTGGGGCACCACACGCATGCTGTTATATTTCTTTGCACTGCAAAAAAAAAAAAAGATATATGGCAGAAGCACAATATGAGAGGCCAATATTCCTTTAATAATATATGATAAAATACATTAAAAAACAGCCAAACGCGTTTCACCAAAAAATGGCTTCATCAAGTGGCAATAAAAGCAATACCTGGTACATGGAAGTTTATATAGGTACTACCATACACTTAATTATTCAAATTTTGGCGCCAAAATGACGTCACAGTTACAAGAAACATAAAGTATAAAACAAAACAAAATCCATATGTGCATGATACATAAATTATACAATGTAAAATATATAATTTATTTATTAAAACGAGGGGTTAAAAAGCTTAAAAATAAACAAAATAAAAGAACATGTTGATGGGCGGTCTCACTAAGAGTGCTTTTGGGAGTTGTATGCTGCAGGTATAGTAAGCCTGCTCACTGGTATTGCGGCACAGTAAAAAATGGGTGAAGCAAACCGTAACATAGCCTAATTGGTATGAGGGAATACGAGTGAGGTGGGTTCAACACGCAAATGGGTGTCGGCAAAAGGTATTCTTGGGGATGTGGTCCCCGGACGGAAAATGGCTGAATATAGCCGGAAGATATATATGTGGTGTTAGAATACACAGATATCTAATTCCAAGTTGATGATAAAACCGAATATCATGATTATCTATTACCAAACAGATATTAAAACAAAATAAAATATGCTTTTCTATACAAAATTGTGTGTTCAGTTAATAAAATCGGAAATTATATCAGCTGACATGAGAAAAGATGGGGATATATATACAAGCAGGAAAAAGGGGGAAGGGGGTTAAACGCACATATGGATTTTGTTTTGTTTTATACTTTATGTTACTTCTAACTGTGACATAATTTTGGCGCTAAAATTTTTATAATTAAGTGTATGTTAGTACCTAGATAAACTTTCATGTACCAGGTATTGCTTTTATTGCCACTTGATGAAGCCATATATTGGTGAAACGCGTTTGGCTATTTTTTAATGTATTTTATCATATATTATTAAAGGAATATTGGCCTCTCATATTGTGCTTGTGCCATATACTTTTTTTTTATAAAGCATTTTATTTTTTTATTTATTTTGTACCTGGTCAATGAATACTCCGGATTATCTACTCACCCAAGAATCCTAGGTGGGGATTATGCCACCTCCGCTATCAAAGTGAGCAGTATATCCTGCTCACCTATATGTGAGTATTATACCTTTTATATACTTACCTTTTACTGCTGCATACAGAGGGCACTATTTGGTTTTATTTTCTTTTTCCCCATACCGAGGACCTGTACCATCCACCAACACCTATATCCTATCAGTGGGGGATCAACGCCACTGAATGCTATTCACTCCTGAGCTGGTCATAGCACTACAATAGGTGAGTAGGATGACTACTATTATCACAATCTTTGTCTTTCCACCACAGTTTTACACTATTGGAATTTTTCTTTTATCTACATGCTTCCATGTTATCTGGACACCTGACTACCTCGGATCCTACAAGGCCCACCAAACTTATTCATCTCTTCAATCAAACTTGGACTATTTTTATCCACATACTTTTTATCAGGACTCTATTCTATTTTATTCATTATATGTAAGTACACATTATTTTTATTATATCATATCATCCTTTGGCGCGACCTATATTCTGTTTTTACATTTGGACTCTCTTCTGATGTTTTTTGAGGGAACATCATACCCTTAGGTTGTGGCCCATTTCCCATTTATTTTAGCTGTCTACTGGTCACTAAGCGCTGATCCAACAACCGCTTACATCATTAATCCCTTAATTACTGAGCCAAATGTACACGTTGTGATCAAAACTAAAAATAAACAAAACCTGGAATTTTAGCTATATGTCTGTTCAAGTGTAATTCACCTCTTTCATAATATGTGCACCCACACTTATTATATATCATTTAATTCAGGGAAAACAGGGCTTTCATTTAACATCAAATATTTCGGTATGAAACATAATTTAATATGAATGAAATATTAAAAAATTGAATACAATAAGAATTCTTTAAAAAAAAAATAGTTCTACGTGACATTTTAACTGTGAATGTCATAATACTGTTTGCTTTTACTGCAATGAAATACACATATATGTATTCAGCGATGTCTCTCGTGTAAAACAGCACCCCCCATGTACAGGTTTTATGGGGTTTTGAGAAGTTACGGGGTCAAATATAGCATGTTACATTTTTCAGTTTTTTCACATTGAAATTTGCCAGATTGGTTACGTTGCCTTTGAGACCATATGGTAGCCCAGGAATGAGAATTACCCCCATGATGGCATACCATTTGCTATAGTAGACAACTCAAGGTATTGCAAATGGGGTATGTCCAGTCTTGTTTAGTAGCCACTTGGTCACAAACACTGGCCAAAGTTAGTGTTAATATTTCTGTGTGAAAAATGCAAAAAACTAATTTGAACGCCAATAACACCATAAAACCTGTACATGAGGGGTACTGTTGTACTCAGGAGATTTAGCTGAAAACAAATATTAGTGTTTCAAAACAGTAAAACGTATCACAACAATTATATTGTCCGTCTAAGTGCCATTTATGTGTGAAAAATGCAAAAATGTCACTTTCACTGACGATATTATCATTGTAATACATTTTACTGGTTTGAAACACTAATATTTGTGTTCAGTGAAGTCTTCTGAGTAAAATAGTACCCCCCATGTACAGGTTTTATGGTGTCTTGGAAAGTTACAAGGTTAAATATAGTGTAGCAAATTAAATTCCCTGGTCTTTCGGCTTGGGTTGTCAGGCAGGTCCCGCAAATTGTAATTAATAAAATGACCTAATTATGTAAAATGATTACATAAATATATACATAGAATTATTATATATATATATGTGTGTGTGTGTATATATATTTATATACATATATATATATATAATTTTTTAAAATATTTTTTATTTATATATATATATATATAATTTATTTTTTATTATTTTTTTATTTTTTAACGTATTTACATATTTATTTATTTTATATTATATATAAATATATATATAATGATAATCATATATATTTAATCAATATCATTCTATATATATTAATATTAAAATATACAAATAGACATTGTATGTGTATTTATGTGTATATATACACACATATATATACTTAGATCATATATATAATAAATATATATATGATCTAAGTATATATAATTTGATTTTAAACTGTTTTAAACTTTATTTTTTTTTTCAGGCAGCTATGCCATGCATGTGACCTCAAGGACCTCGCGATCACATGGCCCAGGGGGGACAGAACGGAAGGAGGGGGACTCCCTGGGATGCCAGGTGAGTTCCCGCACCGCGATCACCGGCGTGGGATCGCCGGCGACCGGGTAACTTCAAAGGACGTTTAGAGCTGGGTCCACAAGGACGGCATAGCTCGCCCGCCGTCCTTAAGGGGTTAAAGGGTCAATCAGTCCAAATAAAAAAAAAACAAAGCAAATAAAAATCACTGTTTAGAACAGAGGTTCCCACACTTTTTTAGGTTCAAGGCACTCATACACACACTCATACACATACAAACTCATACACATTCAAACTCATACACACACTCACACACACTCATACTCACAAACACTCATACATACACGTACACACCCATACTCACACACACACACTAATATTTACACACATTCAAACTCATATACACACACACACAATGTGATTTTTAAGAAAAATCTACAGACCTTCAAATCACCACCTCCAGTAGACATCTCAATAGCCAGATTAGTCTAAGATTTACTCACAAAAGGTCAAATATCTGCTGAAATCCCAAAATGGCATATAAAAAGTTACTATTGGAATGCTGATTTCGATTTTTAAACTTTAGTAACAAAAAATGCTAGGCATTTTCTTCAGAATAATAATAAGTAATGAAAAGTGATTAAAATGTACCCTTTTTTTTAAATCCATCACCAGGCGAAGATCCCTGATGTTGTGCTCCAGCTTTTGCGATAGCATCCCTGCCCTCCACAGTTCAATCAAAGGCTTCTTATAGAGAAGCCTTTGATTTGACTGTTATGCCAGCTCAGAGCGCATGTGTGCGCTCTGATTTGGTGAGGGAGGGTCATTTTAAACCAGAAACTCGGCACAATCAGACTCCTGCCACCATGACCACTTTAAATCACTGAAGTGTTCATGGTTGTTGTAGTAACCTAGAGACAGATTAAGGATGCCCAGGGCCCTAGGCAGGGTGCCAGATTGGGGCAGTGGGCTCTTTTTCAGAGTGTGTGTATGAGAGGGAGAGAATCCCCAGCAAGGAGGGAGAGAATAGGGGAGAACAAGGAACGAAGAGAGATAAGGAGAGGAAAATGAAGGGAGAAAGAAAAGGAGAGACATGGAGGGAGAGAGAAAAGGGGGGCATCATGGAGGAAAAGGGGACAGAGGCCTGTCTGTGGCCTGTGTACACGGGCTTAACCACTAATATATAATATAATATATTATATATATGATCAAAAAAGGTGTTACTTACCTTGAAGTTTTCATGTATGATTCTGCATGAATCCCCTGATGCACCAAATTATGTTGGCAACAGCAGTCAATGACAATGCCAGCGACCTTTTGAGGGGAGTATAGCACGATCACACTACAGTGATCTAATGGTATGGTTAATTGCGGAGCAGGTCCTTAGGTGGATCTTGTAGGCTTGCTCAGCAAGACAAAGATGATCTGTGACATGTGAGCAGCCAGGCCTTAAATCCAAATCTTGTGTCACCTGTTGGAGGAGATAGGAATTGTTGTTAATATACATATGGAAGGAGTGCTGAAGATTGTCATGTCAGTTTATAGTGTGAATGTGATGTATACTTGCCTCTACAACTTTATAGCTATGGGAAGCAGTTCAGTGAATGCTTAATTTGTGTGTGAGCAGTGCACTAAACCCACGGCAGGTTGTGCACAAGTAAAAGCAAGAAGCAGTGCAGCATGGATATTGGACATAAAATTACCGAAGTTGTGGCTGCTGTGTGCATTTATAACTTATCTAGTGTTACCTTTCCCTGCCAAATAGCTGGACATTGAGACCTGCAGTTTCACTGTCTGCCCTCTTCAGTTTCATGGGTGGGATAACTGGGCTTGAACTCTTTCTAGTGCTACTGCTGGCTTTGGTTGCAGGAATTGGAAGCACTGGCAGCTCCTGATGTTTCATTTGCCTCCGCTTCAGGTGAGTTGAAGAGGAAGCAAATGTACCACTACCTGTGCTCTGCCTCTTAACACTAGTACTGGTGGAGGAGCTAGTAGTGGTACTACCAGCAGCAACATGATGGCTAACAGTTTCCTCAGTCACTTTGCTTGAGGGGAGAATGTGAGAACTCGGAGGACGTGGACGATCCATTATGGTTTCTTTTGTGTTATAACATTTTTATCTAAATTAAATCACATAAATATAAAAAAAACACAAAATTAATCACTGCAGTAAATTCACAGTGCAGTGGAGAGACACCCTGGTAGAGATGTCCTGAATAGTTCGCTGGCGAATAGTTCCTGGCGAACATAGCTTGTTCGCATTCACCACGGTGGGCGAACATATGCGATGTTCGGTCCTCCCCCTATTCGTTATCATTGAGTAAACTTTGACCCTGTACCTCACAGTCAGCAGACACATTCCAGCCAATCAGCAGCAAACCCTCCCTCCCAGACCCTCCCACCTCCCTCCCAGACCCTCCCACCTCCCTCCCAGCATCCATTTTAGATTCATTCGGAAGCTGCATTCTTAGTGAGAGGAGGAACAGTGTAGCTGCTGCTGATTTAATAGGGAAATTGATAGCTAGGCTAGTGTATTCAGTGTCCACTACAGTCCTGAAGGACTCATCTGATCTCTGCTGTAAGGACAGCACCCCAAAAAGCCCTTTTTAGGGCTAGAACATCAGTCTGCTTTTTTCTTTTTTTTTCCCTGTGTAATCTAATTGCAGATGTGTTATACCTTTTCCACAGCAATGGTGAATTGCACAGGTGTGTTTGGGATCATGCTTACTGGGTGTGTAACTGCATGCCAGTAGTTATGGGAGTGTTAAGAGTGCAGGTGATGGATTGTCATGGCCTGACGTGTTGACATACCATTACTTACCAACCAACTATTAGTCAGGGAATCCTCCTATCTCTGGTTTAGGTCAGAAAGCAGAGTCATATCCAAGTCAGAAAAAGACTGAAAAAGTCCACGGCAATGGCTCAGTTATGGCACCTCCGTGAGTTGTCCATCTTAGGGAGCCAAATCTCATATTTCAAGCGAGTACGGAGCTGTTCCACCCAAAACACATCGACGAGGAGTTGGCAAACTATTACACAACTCACCCGCTCGAGCTGGACGTGTCTCTGTGCAGCTCTGAGAGCAGGTCCCAAACACTGCGGCTTTTTTCGGCCACTATCTCACCTGCGAGGGTCCAGTGGGGATCCCTGGACTCCAAAACACATGGGGAAAAAGAATAACAAGTACCGGGCGGATCCGGGCTCAAACTCCAAAGATATCGGAGCGTATATGCACCCGACCGCAAGGCCAGCACCTTCCAAAATGGCGCCGGCTGGGGCCTACACGTCTGCATCGTAGGATGACGACAGTCTCCAGGATCAGACTCCTGCCATAACCCAGGTATGCTCCATGCTCCGAGCACCGCAGGAGGAGAATGACTCTGCTCCCTCCAAAGCAGACATACAGGCAGGATATTAAAGATATGTTTCAGGTAGACATGGCCCTAGTCCGGGAAGAAATCACCTCACTCACCAGCAGAGTGGAATCACTGGAGGGGCACATGGGAAGCACCAAAATGGCACAATCTGCCACAGATGCTGCTTTAAGTTCATTACAAAGAAAGTGTGACGATCTGACAGCACAAATGGCTAACATGGAGGACAGGGCTAAAGCATGTAATGTGAGAATACGTGGCATTCCTGACAGCATCTCAAATGCTGAATTGCCCCATTACTGCAGGAGGCTCATTGCCACACTCCTGCCGCCAAAACAGGCCAAACAGCTTGTGGTGGATACATGCTTCCAACTGCCAAAGGCTGCCAGAGCAGCCCAAGATGCAACTACGGATGTATTGCTCAAGCTTGCAAAAGACTCAGACCGAGGGGCCATCATGGGCGCCGTTAAAAGCTCTCCCACAGTACCCTTCGAGGGAGCACAACGGGTCTTTTATAGAGACTTTTCCAGAAGTACCCTCACATGGCGGAGGATGTTCCAACCAGTTAGCCAACTTTTGTGAGAACATTCCATTCCATACAAGTGGGACCTGCACCGATTGATAGCGGAAAGGAACAACAAAACGCATCTCCTGCTGCATATCTCAGAGGCAACGACCTTCCTCCAATCCCTGGGTCTACCGACGGAGACCGTTAAGAAGAACACACAGCCAGCTTGGACGGTGGAGAGAATTACTCCTTTTGTGCCCAGAAGGGCAGCACCGGGAACTACCGACTCTCCTACCTGAAGCCTAAGGAGGGCTGATGTTACTGCCAAAAGCATTATTGTTCATTTCTTTATAGTTAAATGTTAACTTTAAGTCTCCCATGCACCCGGGCTCCGTAAGCATTTGCCTTGCATACTAACCTACTTGTTAACCACCCCACAAGCTAGATTGAACGTGTCAAGTTGCCCCCTTATTGAAGTACATGTTTAATACCACATTTAGACTAAGCCCAAAGCCTATTTTATATATCCTCCTGGCCGGAGTCGGCCACAGTTACAAGCTACGTGACGCTTGGTTATGGTAATTAAAAACAAACCGGTGCCATATGCGCAACACGCAGTTAGCAACTTACTCTGCCAAGACGCAGGCATACAAAGCCTTGTACAAGCCCCCCTAGTTCACTTTCATAGCAATCTACGATTGACACGCAGGGTTTTGCAGTAAATATACATAAAAAACATAGGTTGTTATTATACTGGAGGCGTGATTGTTATACCATTCATGTATGTATTGCTGTTTTCGCTTTAAAGTTGTGATATGCTAAGAGGTCAGCGCTGACCGCAAAAATAAATAATTAAAATAAAAAAAACATTTAAAACCCAAAACCCAAAGCGCGTTTAGTGAGTTAAGTGAGTAAAAAAAACACTTAAACCCCAAAACCCAAAGCTAGACTGGTGGCATTATGCCCTGCAGCAGAGGTTCAATAATCCACCTTCCCCTTGTCCTGCCTAGTGGTGGTGGCACTACTACTTCTCCTAGTACTGTTAGGTGGTGGAGCCACACCACTGTCTTGCCTTAGCAAGATGGCCTTGTGATGTGTACGAAGATGTTGGTTCATCCCAGAGTTAGCCAACAACATCCCACGGCCGACTTCCCTGCCACACAGTTTACATTTTGCCAGACGGCCGTCTCCAATTGTTGCAAAATGTTCCTGTGGAACACTGTGGAACGATGGGTGCCACTACTAGTTATGGGTGGGGAAGACTGTGCAATTTCACAATCAACTGTAGAGGCGGTTGGCACTGCTGCAGTTGGGTTGCAGATATAGTAGGGGAGATTGAGTAGGTGGTGGTGGACTGTCTTCAGCAGAGAGATCCTTAGGCTCATCATCATAGTATAGTTTCTTATTTCCTAGACTAGAGCCTTGTTCCATATCTCTGCTGCTGGGAAACAGAGATATGTCACCAGCAGCTGATATTGGTGCAAACTGATAAATTCCCTCTTCTCCCTGGCTACTGGGAACTACAAGAATATCTTCTTGTATTATGTTGTCAATTATTGTACTGCTGCTGCTATGAGGGGTGGTGGCAGTGTCAGGGGTAGTAGTGGCGGTGGCATGAGTAGCCCTAGCATCCCCCCCCTTTAACTCTTAGGCTGCCTAAATGGATGAGCAGCAGTAACAGGCTGTGCTGAAACTGCCCAGCTGTTGGAAAACATAGCAGTGGAGTTCGCAGTAGTGGAGGTACTACTGTCACCACTAAGAATGCTGGTGGTTGTGAGGGGAGTAAACAGTGGTCCACGAGATTTGGATGGTGGCTGCTTTGTGGACCTAGGGGACCTCTCAACCATGCTTCTGGAAGGCAACTGCTGCTGCTTTTTGGTGCCAAATAGCTGGACATTGGGACCTGCAGTTTCCCTGTCTGCCCTCTTCAGTTTCATGGGTGGGATAACTGGGCTTGAACTCTTTCTAGTGCTACTGCTGGATTTGGTTGCAGGAATTGGAAGCACTGGCAGCTCCTGATGTTTCATTTGCCTCCACTTCAGGTGAGTTGAAGAGGAAGCAAATGTACCACTACCTGTGCTCTGCCTCTTAACACTAGTACTGGTGGAGGAGCTAGTAGTGGTACTACCAGCAGCAACATGATGGCTAACAGTTTCCTCAGTCACTTTGCTTGAGGGGAGAATGTGAGAACTCGGAGGACGTGGACGATCCATTATGGTTTCTTTTGTGTTATAACATTTTTATCTAAATTAAATCACATAAATATAAAAAAAACACAAAATTAATCACTGCAGTAAATTCACAGTGCAGTGGAGAGACACCCTGGTAGAGATGTCCCGAATAGTTCGCTGGCGAATAGTTCCTGGCGACCATAGCTTGTTCGCGTTCGCACGGTGGGCGAACATATGCGATGTGCGGACCGCCCCCTATTCGTCATCATTGAGTAAACTTTGACCCTGTACCTCACAGTCAGCAGACACATTCCAGCCAATCAGCAGCAGACCCTCCCTCCCAGACCCTCCCACCTCCCTCCCAGCATCCATTTTAGATTCATTCGGAAGCTGCATTCTTAGTGAGAGGAGGGACAGTGTAGCTGCTGCTGATTTAATAGGGAAATTGATAGCTAGGCTAGTGTATTCAGTGTCCACTACAGTCCTGAAGGACTCATCTGATCTCTGCTGTAAGGACAGCACCCCAAAAAGACCTTTTTAGGGCTAGAACATCAGTCTGCTTTTTCTCTCTTTTTTCTGTGTAATCTAATTGCAGATGCCTGCCTGCCAGCCAGCGTGTGTGTCAGGCTCACAGCGTATACTGTGCCCACTTGCCCAGTGCCACCACTCATATCTGGTGTCACCAAATAAATAGCTTGCATTTAAAAAAAAAACAAAACTTTTTTGACTGTAATATAATAGCAGTCCGTTTCCTTCACACGTGTGCATTTCAGGGCCTGCCAGGGCACAGTGACACACCAGTGCAACTCATATCTGGTGTAACAGTAGTGTACATTAAAAAAAAAAATAGAAATTTGACTGTGAAATAATAGCAGTCAGTTTCCTTCACACGTGTGCGTTTCAGGGCCTGCCAGGGCACAGTGTCACACCAGTGCAACTCATATCTGGTGTAACAGTAGTGTACATTAAAAAAAAAAACTAGAAATTTGACTGTGAAATAATAGCAGTCAGTTTCCTTCACACGTGTGCGTTTCAGGGCCTGCCAGTGCACAGTGTCACACCAGTGCAACTCATATCTGGTGTAACAGTAGTGTACATTTAAAAAAAATAAAACTTTTTTGACTGTAATAGATTGAATAGCAGTTAGTTGTCTGCAAGCGTGTGTGTCAGGCCTACAGCGTCTACTCTGCCAACTTCTGCCAGTGCACAGTGCCACTCATATCTGTTGTCACAGTAGCTTGCACGCATAGTACCACTAATCGAAAAAAAAATGACAGGCAGAGCAGACCACCCCGCAGGGGCCGTCGTGGTCGTGGTGCTGTGATTCCCTTTGGCCCTAGAATAATGCCCAGTGTTCAGACGCCACGTACCCTGAACTCGAAAAGTTCTGAGGACATAGTTGACTGGCTAACACAGGACACCCAAGCTTCTACAGCTTCCGCTCGGAACCTTGACGCACCATCCTCCTCCAGCTTAGCTTCGGGCACCTCTCAAGTTACCACTCACCCGCCTGCCGCCACCACCAACACTAGCACCACAGCCACTTCACTTGATCTGTCAGAGGAGTTATTTACACATCAGTTGGAAGAAATGAGTGATGCACAACCATTATTGCCAGAGGATGTAGATAACAGGGATATGTCTCAGTCAGGCAGCATTACACACATGGACGTACGGTGTGATGATGATGATGTTGTACCCGCTGCTGCTTCCTTTGCTGAGTTGTCAGATACAAGTGAAGCGGTTGATGATGACGATGCGTCTGTGGTTGTCACGTGGGTGCCCGCTAGAAGAGAAGAAGAACAGGGGGAAAGTTCAGATGGGGAGACAGAGAGGAGGAGGAGATGAGTTGGAAGCAGGGGGAGGTCGTCGCAAGGAGCTAGTGGCACAGTCAGACCGCATGCATCAGCACCCGGGGTCAGCCAGACAGCACGCCAATAAACGCATGCTGTTGCCACCACCAGAATGCCTTCATTGCAGAGCTCAGCAGTGTGGCATTTTTTTTTGTGTATCTGCCTCTGACAACAGCAATGCCATTTGCAACCTGTGCCAAAAGAAACTGAGTCGTGGGAAGTCCAACACCCACCTAGGTACAACTGCTTCGCACATCACAAACACCTATGGGATCAACACATGAGTACAAGTAGCACACAAACTCAAAGCCGCCATCCTCCTCCTGGTCCAGCATCTTCAGCCATGTCAACCACTGCTGACCTCCTTACCCCCTCTCAACTATCAGCCACTCCATCTCTCGCCTTGAGCAGTTCCTGCTCATCTGCCCACAGTCAGGTGTTTGTCAAGGACATGTTTGAGCGTAAGAAGCCAATGTCAGAAAGTCACCCCCTTGCCCGGCATCTGACAGCTGGCTTGTCTGAACTCTTAGCCCGCCAGCTTTTACCATACAAGCTGGTGGAGTCTGAGGCGTTCCAAAAATTTGTAGCTATTGGGACACCGCAGTGGAAGGTACCCAGACGAAATTTCTTCACAAAAGGCAATCCCCAACCTGTACTCGATTTTGCAAAAGGAAGTAATGGCATGTCTGGCACACAGTGTTGGGGCAAGGGTCCATCTGACCACTGATACCTGGTCTGCAAAGCATGGTCAGGGCAGGTATATCACCTACACTGCGCATTGGGTAAACCTGCTGACGGCTGCCAAGCATGGAATGCGTGGCTCTGCAGAGGAGTTGGTGACACCGCCATGACTTGCAGGCAGGCCTGCTGCCACCTCCTCTACTCTTCCTACTCCATCCTCTTCCATAACCTCCTCGGCTGAGTCCTCTTCTGCTGCTGCATCTTGCTCCACATCAACGGCACCCCCCCAGCTCCCCAGGCACTATTCCACATCCCGGATACGGCAGTGTCACGCCGTCTTGGGGTTGACTTGCCTGAAAGCAGAGAGTCACACCGGACCAGCACTCCTGTCCGCCCTGAACGCACAGGTGGATCAGTGGCTGACTCCGCACCAACTGGAGATCGGCAAAGTGGTTTGTGACAACGGAAGAAATTTGTTGGCGACATTGAATCTGGGCAAGTTGACACATGTGCCGTGTAATCTGATCGTACAACGCTTTGTGCATAAGTACCCAGGCGCACAGGACGTCCTGAAGCAGGCCAGGAAGGTGTGTGGCCATTTCAGGCGTTCCTACATGGCCATGGCGCACTTTTCAGATATCCAGCGGCGAAACAACATGCCAGTGAGGCGCTTGATTTGCGACAGCCCGACACATTGGAATTCAACACTCCTAATGTTCAACCGCCTGCTCCAATAAGAAAAAGCGGTTAATGAATATTTGTATGACCGGGGTGCTAGGACAGCCTCTGGGGAGCTGGGAATTTTTTTGCCACGTTACTGGACGCTCATGCGCAATGCCTGTAGGCTCATGCGTCCTTTTGAGGAGGTGACAAACCTAGTCAGTCGCACCGAAGGCACCATCAGCGACATCATACCATTTGTTTTCTTCCTGGAGCGTGCCCTGCGAAGAGTGCTGGATCAGGCAGTAGATGAGCGTGAAGAGGAAGAGGAAGAGTTGTGGTCACCATCAACACCAGAAACAGCCGTATCAACATCGCTTGCTGGACCTGCGGCAACACTGGAAGAGGATTGTGAGGAAGAGGAGTCAGAGGAGGAATGTGGCTTTGAGGAGGAGGAGGAAGACCAAGCACAACAGGCATCCCAGGGTGCTTGTTGTCACCTATCTGGTACCCGTGGTGTTGTACGTGGCTGGGAGGAAGAACATACCTTCATTGAGATCACCGAGGAGGAGGAACGGGAAATGAGTAACTCGGCATCCAACCTTGTGCAAATGCTGTCGTGCCTGTTTCATGCTGTCGTGCCTGTTGAGGGACCCTCGTATAAAAAGGCTGAAGGAGAACGGCCTGTACTGGGTGTCCACGCTACTAGACCCCCAGTATAAGCAGAAAGTGCCTGAAATGTTACCAAATTACCGCAAGTCGGAAAGCATGCAGCAGTTCCAAAATAAATTCAAAAGTATGCTTTACACAGCGTATAAGGGTGATGTCACAGCACAACAGGAATCTAACAGGGGAAGAGGTGAAAGTCATCCTCCTCCTCCCACGACCACGCCGGCAAGGACAGGACGCTTTACAGACGTGTTGTTGATGGAGGACATGCTGAGCTTTTTAAGTCCTACGCATCGCCACAGCCCTTCGGGGTCCACCCTCAGAGAACGACTCGACCGACAGGTAGCAGACTACCTCGCCTTAACTGCAGATATCGACACTCTGAGGAACGATGACCCCCTTGACTACTGGGTGTGCAGGCTTGACCTGTGGCCTGAGCTATCCCAATTTGCCATAGAACTTCTGGCCTGCCCTGCTTCAAGTGTCCTGTCAGAAAGGACCTTCAGTGCAGCAGCAGGTATTGTCACTGAGAAGAGAAGTCGCCTAGGTCAAAAAAGTCTAGATTACCTCACCTTTATTAAGATGAATGAGGGATGGATCCCAAAGGGACTGACAGTGGTCGATACATTCGACTAAAAAAGGCCTGATGAGGGGGGCGTAAAAGGGATTAAACTGATAAGAATAGTACTACTTAACACACCACTCCTATCTGGTGGCACATTAGATTACACGCGCAGTGCCCCAAATTTGAAGTAGGAGGACCGACCAAGCATCTTTTTCCATCTCCCGGTTCCTAAAATCGATGCCATATACACGTCCCCTGATAGGGGATGTAACAGGGATTAAACTGATAGGAATAGTACTACTTAACACACCTTATAATAACGCAGAGAGAGGCAATGCAGAGAATGCAATGCGTCCCAAGGGGCTTGTTGTCACCTTTCGGGGACCCTTGGTGTTGTACGTGGCTGGGTGGAGGAAGAGACCTTCAATGACATCAGTGAGGACAAGGAACGGGACATGGCTAGCTTGGTATCCAACCTTGTGCAAATGGGGAGTTTGCGGTTGTGCAAATGGACTGTTTGCGGTTGTTTGCGGTGCGTTAAACGCGGAGTTTGGTCTGTCGCTGTGAAGCGGGCGTAACCCTTACACTACCTGATCGATACAACATCATACCTGATGTTTTAAAGCACGTTATTTCAAACAATTTAGGAATGTTAGGTGATTTATGCCCTTTATGGATTAAAACCAGCCTCTGCATTAACTATGTAATTTTCCATGGGAGTTTTGCCATGGTTCCTCCCAGGTGTTAGTCCCCTTGAAACAACTTTTCCATCACTATTGTGGCCAGAAAGAGTCCCAGTGGGTTTTAAAATTCGCCTGCCTGTTGAAGTCTATGGCGGTTCGCCTGGTTCGCCCGTTTGCGAACATTTGCGGAAATTCACGTTCGCCATTCGCGAACGGAAAATTTTATGTTCGTGACATCTCTAAACCCTGGCAATCAGGCTGGCTTGCACAGCCACACACTACTTCACCTCCTCTTAAAAAATAAAAGAAAAACAGAATGCAGGTTGCAGAAGAAAAAAAAAGGCAAATCTCTCTCTCTCCCTGGAACACACACTTAAAAGCAATGTGGCTACCTAAGTCTGCAACAAGTAAAGTAAATAAAATGTTGTTTACCTCTCTGTCTCTTTGTGCTATCACAACTAGTCTACCGTCACATGAATGCAAGCCGACACCTTAACAAACTGATTTATTACTATCCCACCTCAATGACTCTGTGTGCCTTCATTGGCCATATAAAAATATATGTCTGAGGAGATCATCTAGGGCTAAAGAGATCCTTATTTGTGGCTTTATCCCTATAGGCTGTCAGTCCACTAGCAATGCCCATGCATAACTGAATCAGAGGATATTTCCACTTTAGCTATAGTGCCCTATAATCTAAAATATACTTCAAATTCACTGCAACCTCCCCACCCTCCCTTCAAGCTCACAAATACCGCAAGGTCGAAATGTTGCTTTGGGATTCAATAAATTTGCCATTCTGAACCTTGGAGTGGCTGAACCATTTTTGTATGGTATACCCCCTAATGAATTGTGCCTAGGGCGCCCTCCCCTAATGAATGGCGCCTAGGGCGTCCTCGTCGTCGCCCCCCCCGGCCCCAGTAAGTACGCTACTGGGTGCCATTTTTCTAAACTTAACAGATTTAAATTTGCCAACCTTTTTTTTCATAACAAAAATGTTCTTTTCCTTTTATTAATCTTGTAGCCTGCATCTGCACGTGTTCTAGTACCATAGACCCTTCTTTGGAACAGGTTCCCAAAATTGCACAGCATATTCACGGTATGTAATTACCATTGATTGATTTATAAAGAGGCAAAATTATATTTTCATCCGAAGAATTAATGCTCCTATTTATACATGACAATATTTTACTGGACTTAGCAACTGCTAATTAACATTGCACTTTGTTGCTTAGTTTTTTTTGTCTCTTATTACCTTGGTATTTAAGAAATAGTAACTGGTTAAAAAAATAGTAACTATTTACTTTACAAAATATTGCTGTTGTAGATAATATGATTGAACAATTTGCAGGTTGCAGGTGAGTTGGTCTCTATGGGATGTAGAGGAGTAAAAAGTCCCTATACTCTCTCATTGTTTAAGATCATTTGGCATACGATCAGAAATAATATTTATAAACATTTTTGTTTGAACTCACTCAACAAGATATTTTTGAGAGGCAATAAATGGGGGATTACAGGGGCTGGAGTCCCTAATGGATTTCTGAAAAGCCCCAGTCTTCCTTTGGCACCATTCCATTGTTATCCCTGAGTGTCCTGTAATATTGAGATGGCATTAAAGCCTCCAATTATCAGTTTAACGATGTAGCGGAGTAGTAGTATTATCCACAGTATCTCCGCTGGTAGACAGGATAAGCAGATCCAAAACAGGCAAAATGCAGGTAGCGTAGTTACAATCCCTTCCTCCCAAGAACTAGACGACAAATAGCTTGGAAGTCAACTGAGGTTTTTTAATTACTGGCACAGTATTTATGAGGTTACAGATGTACAGGGTTTCCCAAGTCCCAATGCAGGGTTTGTCCAGTAGGGGACTACATGGGGGACTGGGTTTTACACATATATTACCCATCATACATTGCTGTACCAAGGAGATACTTATCCCATAATGCATTGCTAATGGGAGTATCCCTTGATACAGAGGAAAACAGTTTTTATATTAAATTCCGTAACTAACATAATATTTATACTATACAGCTGTTTAACCATTTATTACATAGCTGGGACCTGGGCGCACAGTTATGTGAACTTGCGCTCAGATCCCAGCACAAATAACCGAACGCCGTTCAGTTTCCCTTATCAGGACCAATTTGTTTAACTTAACCCCTTAAGGACCAAACTGGAATAAAAGGGAATCATGACATGTCACACATGTCATGTGTCCTTAAGGGGTTAAACGATTGCCTGAACTGAGGAATGAAAGTCCCGAAAACTGTAAACTCCCGAACGGCTCGGCAGTCCAGCTGGGCTTGTGTTGTCGAGTAGCCGATTTTAGTTCCAGGCACTCGACGACAAAACCCCGCTGGCTTTCCGCGAACAAAGATGGCCACCGCCTCGTGGTCGGTACACGAATGGCGGCCACCCGCAACAAACCACAATTAGCTTTGATACAATGTTGCAAAGTACCTAATTGGAGACACGACCGTCTATGGGTGGTCTCCCATTCGGTGCTTTGCTTAACTCATGAACAGTGCGGTGATTCACTGTTCGTGGATATTCAGGTTTAACATTAGCGGTATTCGTGTGCTGTAACACACGAATGCCGCATACCTTGCAGAATATAACACATAGCAGGGAAAGTACACCAGTCATTGTAAAACTACAATTTAGATCTCTGAGTGGCTGGATTTGCCACAAACGAACCATAGAAGAAGTTAATTATACAGCACAGTAGGGGGTATTGGTCTGCATGCAGGTTTTTTTTTTATGCAATGGGATTGCTTTGGGGGTAATAGAGCAGTTGTGGAATTTATAAATATAGTTTCATATAATACTCTAAATTGAATCAAAGATTTGGTGCCACAATATGATTTATAGAGCATATTAACATTTACGGTTAGACATGGGGCAGGCATTAGGAGGGTCTTAAGGCAATATATGCAAGAGGGGCCAAATATATACACCATGGGCTGAATCCCCTTTTGTTTCGCACCAACATCACCCCTGCATTTTTAGGTTATACTATTGTTTATTTGCAAATGAAAACAGCATCAATCAATACAAAAATCATTTTACAGACAATACAATGAAGAATTGATAAAAAAAAAAGTTTTTCGAGAACTACCGTATATACTCGAGTATAAGACGAGTTTTTTGTGCTGAAAAACACTCACTCGTCTTATACTCGAGTCAGTTGTCTGTATTATGGAAATTTTCATTGCCATAATACAGACAAGGACCGGGGGCTGTCAGGAAGCTGTAACTTACCTTCACCGCAGCTCCTGTCAGCTCCCTTCTCTCTCCTCCGTCCGTGCAGCTCCCAGGTCAGCTTCCTCTGCAACTCTCGCGAGAGCCGCGGGGTCAGAGCATTGCCACGGGTTACCGTGGCAACGCTCCGCGCGGCCGCGAGAGTTGCAGAGGAAGCTGACCTGGGAGCTGCACGGACGGAGGAGAGAGAAGGGAGCTGACAGGAGCTGCGGTGAAGGTAAGTTACAGCTTCCTGCCAGCCCCCCTCCTACAGCCCATCCACTGGACCACCAGGGAGTGAGAGCCCCCCTCCCTGGCCAGCTAACAAGCAGGGAGGGGGGACGAAAAAATTTATAAAAAAATAATAATAAAATAAAAAAATAAAAAAATAATAACAACATTAAAAAATATATATATTACAATAATAATTAAATAATAATAATTAATAAAATGCCCACCCCACCAATGCTCTGCACTCACACACACACACACACTGCACTCTCACACACACACTGCACTCATACACACACACACTGCACTCACACACACACTGCACTCACACACACTGCATTCATACACACACTCATACACACACTGCACTGCATTCATTATATACACACACTGCATTCATACACACACTGCATACACACTGCATTCATACATACACACTGCACTCATACATACACACTGCACTCATACACACACAGCACTCATACACACACTGCATTCACACTGCCCTCATACACACACTGCACTCATTATATACACACTGCACTCATATACACACACTGCACTGCATTCATTATATACACACTGCACTCATATACACACACTGCACTCCATTCATTATATACACACTGCATTCATACACACACTGCATACACACACACTGCATTCATACACATACACACACTGCATACATACATACACACTGCACTCATACATACACACTGCACTCATACACACACTGCATTCACACTGCACTGCATTCATTATATACACACTGCACTCATACACACACTGCATTCACACTGCACTGCATTCATTATATACACACTGCACTCACACACTGCATTCATTATATACACACTGCATACACACTGCACTCATACACACACTGCACTGCATTCATTATACACACACTGCATTCATACACACACTGCCTACACACACAGCATTCATATACACACTGCATTCATACACACACACACACTGCATTCATTATATACACACACTGTAAATAAATATTCAGTTAATATAACTTTTTTAGGATCTAATTTTATTTAGAAATTTACCAGTAGCTGCTGCATTTTCCACCCTAGTCTTATACTCGAGTCAATAAGTTTTCCCAGTTTTTTGGGGTAAAATTAGGGGCTTATATTCGGGTCGGCTTATACTCGAGTATATACAGTATATTTTGAAATTTCTTTTTTTTTCTCATTTTTTACATACTCAGATGTCTGAATGCACTTTTGGGATATGTCTGAAATCTAAACAGCGCCAAAAGGAGAGCATGGAATGTTTTTCTATATAGTGATTGTGGTGTAAATGCACAGATGCAGTCTAGCTGAAAGCCAAACAGCATAGAAGGAAAACATATTGATATTAACATTAAGTTAACCAGAGGGCAGATTAAAGAAAGGAGCAATATCCCAAGGAATTATAACCTTGGATGCACTTTCCTTAATGTTTCCATTGTGAAACTCTTGTATCGCAACAGCTGTTATGTCAAGTAGCAACTCTGCAAGGAGCCTAATAAACAAAAAACATATGGAATGAAAAACCTCAAACTTTACTGTATAAAATAAGCAAAGTCAGGGATCATTTAGAGTAGAAGGAACAAGTACTAACCTATATGCTGCATGCTGAAATCATTGACTGGAAGGTACAAAGTATCCAGCATAGAGAAGATGTACATCCTTAAAGTCACCAAATGTCAGTAAAGCCCTGAGTGATCATATTGTCTTTCATGAGGAAGACAGTTTATTATAGAAAAATAAGGAGGAATTTAAAAATTTTCCTTAAGGAGAGAGTTAGGTCAGATCCTAAGTAACTGAAAGGGTACACCCAGGGACACTCCATTAAATGTGCTGCGTATACTGTGTCTCTAAGAAAAGAGAGACTTAAAGGAACACTATAGTCACCTAAATTACTTTAGCTAAATAAAGCTGTTTTAGTGTATATATCATTCCCCTGCAATGTCACTGTTCAATTCACTGTCATTTAGGAGTTAAATCACTTTGTTTCTGTTTCTGCAGCCCAAGCCACACCTCCCCTGGCTATGATTGACAGAGCCTGCATGAAAACAAAAACTGGTTTCACTTTCAAACAGATGTAATTTACCTTAAATAATTGTATCTCAATCTCTAAATTGAACTTTAATCACATACAGGAGGCTCTTGCAGGGTCTAGCAAGCTATTAACATAGCAGGGGATAAGAAAATCTTAATTAAACAGAACTTGCAATAACGAAAGCCTACATAGGGCTCTCTTTACAGGAAGTGTTCATGGAAGGCTGTGCAAGTCACATGCAGGGAGGTGTGACTAGGGTTCATAAACAAAGGGATATAACTCCTAAATGGCAGAGGATTGAGCAGTGAGGCTGCAGGGGCATGTTCTATACACCAAAACTGCTTCATTAAGCTAAAGTTGTTCAGGTGACTATAGTGTCCCTTTAACTCACCTGTCTGGACCTTTGTGAAATGGCCTTGTGTCTACTGAATAAAAACGTGGCCTGCTAAAACAAGATATGTTACTGTTTAAAGAACAAATAAAAACTGTGCATGGACTTGTCCATTGTGGGTGTCACCGATGGCCAGTGCGGACAGCAAAAGAGAGGAAGATGGACCAGGAGGACTCCACTTTAGGATTAAATATGTCTGAAAATAGATAACACTTCAAGGTAAGAAGCTGCTTGGGGACTCCAGGCACCATAATCACTTCTTTGAAGTGTTTTTGATGCCTGGAGTGTTCCTCTAGTCCAAAAACAAAATATGTTGCAATAAAGTCTCATCCTATCTGGCAGGAGCTATTCGCATAGGATACTGCCAAGTAGATGGATATTTGTAAACCATTGAATTCCATTATAGTAAATGCATCATTTAGATATTATATTTAATAATTTACCCTATGACTCATCTGTAAACTTTATCTTTTGAGTATTGTAAAAAAAATAAAAAATGAAATGTTTTAGGAAATGTTCATTAATTTTACAGCTAAAGTCTAACAAAAATGTGGTGTTAATAATTATCATTATGCTGTACAAGTGCATGTTTAACTTTAAAGAAACTGTAGGAATCCCATTGACTTGTAAAAAAAAGGACTATATAAAAAAATTCACAGCCTCATTATTTAATTCATTAAAATTCACAGCCTCTATTTAACCCCTTAAGGACCAAACTTCTGGAATAAAATGGAATCATGACATGTCACACATGTCATGTGTCCTTAAGGAGATTTGAAATTGCATAATCAATGTGCTCAAAATTGTTGTAGGCCCTTACCTCATTGATGATAAGGGCAGGGGAGAGAGAGGGGGGATTGTATACTGCCAAAACAAAACAAAATGAAAAAAGCGTTTTAAAAAGATGATTTTCTTTTTGTAATGCTGTGGGTTTTTTCAACATTATTCTGGCTGTGTGGGTTGCAGGAAACGGTGCTGTTCCCAACTGTTGATGGGCCATCGGCTTCTTTATGCAAGCCTTTTCATGCATTACAGGTGCAGAGGGAGAGAAAAGGCTATAAGCTGCTGACCCAGCAACATTTCTGTGGGCATTTCTGTTCAGTGGTGAAACTCATGAAGTGTCACAGGTTTGGAATGAATGGGCTCGGTATGCAGAGAATAGGACAAAGCAAGTACCTTCACTTAAAGTCTTTATTGCAGATCTGTACAGCGCTGCGGCATTTACTAGTGTTATAGTGTAATGTACAGTGTTGGTGTTTAAAGAGGTGCTTGTATATAGTTTTAGTGTTTTACTAAAGGGGTGTGTTTGTATGTAATGTTTGCGTTTGATTACAGGGGTGTGTTTGAATGTTATGTTCACTTTTAAATGCGAGTGTGCATTTTTGTGAAGTATTTGTGTTTGAGTGAATGGGTGTGTTTGTATGTAATATTTGTGTTAGATTGCAGGAGTGTGTTTGTATGTTGTATGTGCTGGTGTATGACATACATACATACATACATACCTACACAGATATACATACACACAAATTCGTATAGACACTGACACATACACACACACTGACACATATACACAGCTCAACACATGCATACACTGACATATACACACACACGCACCCTGATACACACAAACATTGATACATGCGCACACCATGATACAGATACACACACTGACATAAAAACACAAACAATGACAAACAGATACACAGACACATATCCTGGCACACAGATGTGTGGGCACACACAGGGCCGGCCTTAGGGGTGTGCGAGCTGTGCGGCCGTACAGGGCGCCATTGAGGAGGGGGCGCACTGACAGCCGACACAGCTCACACATGGCCGGTGTCAGGGGAGCTAAAGCAGGTACCCGGGTGGAGGATTAATTATTCTCCACTCGGGTCTATTTAAAAAAAAAAAAAATCACGGCAGTGGGGGCGGGGCTTAACGGCCGGCGGAGGCGGGGCTAATTCCCAAAGCCCCTGCACAGGAAGAGGGATGAAAGAAGGACTTCAACCAAGTGCATCCACTCCCCTTCCAGCCAAAATGGAAAGAGGTAGTTGTATGTCTGTGTGTGTGTGTGTGACTGCCTGTGTGTCTGCATGCCTGTGTGTGTGTGTGTGTGTGACTGTCTGTGTGACTGTATGCCTGTGTGTGTGAGAGAGAGAGAGACTGCTTGTGTGACTGTCTGCCTGTGTGTCTGCATGCCTGTGTGTGACTGCCTGCCTGCCTGCCTGTATGTGTGACTGTCTGTGTGACTACCTGCCTTTGTGTGTGACTGTCTGACTGCCTGTGTGTGTGTGATTGTCTGCCCGCCTGCCTTTGTGTGACTGTCTGCCTGTGTGTATGTATGTGTATGTGACTGCCTGTGTGTCTGCATGCCTGTGTGTATATGACTGTCTGCGTGACTACCTGCCTTTGTGTGTGACTGTCTGACTGCCTGTGTGTGTGTGTGTGTGTGTGTGTGTGGTTGTCTGCCCACCTGCCTTTGTGTGACTGTCTGCCTGCGTGTATGTGACTGTGTGTCTGCATGCCTGTGTGTGTGTGTGTGTGTGTGAGACTGTCTGTCTGTGTGACTGCCTGTATGTGTGACTGTCTATCTGACTGCCTGTGTGTGTGTGCCTGCCTACCTGTGTGTGAGACTGTCTGCCCGCCTGCCTGCCTGTGTGTGACTCTCTTCACTGCTTGTGTGTGACTGTGTGACTATTTTCCTGTTTGTGTGACTGCCTGCCTGTGTGTGTGTGTGTGACTGTCTGCCTGCCTGCCTGTATGTGTGACTGTCTGTGTGACTACCTGCCTTTGTGTGTGACTGTCTGACTGCCTGTGTGTGATTGTCTGCCTGCCTGCCTTTGTGTGACTGTCTGCCTGTCACGATTCTCGGAACCAAACACGCTAACAGGTCACAGAGAGGAAGGGTGCTATACCGGTCCTTAGAGTGGCCGGGCTAAGCACACTAAGAATGGTCAGGAGACAAGCCAAGTAAAGGGAGCCAGAAAACGGGAGAACGAGAACAAGCCGAGTTCAAAGGAAAGGAGAAGACAGGATAATCGGAATAACGAGCAAAACAATCGGTAACCAGAGAGCAACACGAGAAAACTGCACTACAGGTATCACAAGACCACAACAGGGCACTGAGAGACAGGAAAGGTATGTATAAATACCCTAGGTTTAATTCTGATTGGATAACTTCCAATCAGAATTAACAATCACACGTGGGAGATATCTAAGCCTCCCACTGTGATTGTGGTACTGTTGCTTTAACGCCGGGTCACTCACGTGACCCCGGCGTTTGCATAAATTAACGACCTTCCAGCATGCAGCGTTATACATGCTGCCGCTGGGAGGCGTGGAGGATGCGAGCGGCGGAGAGGAGACGCCGCTCGCCGACAGGTAGGAGGAGGAGAGACCGCGGGCGGCGATGGACTGAGGGTGAATGCTGCAAGTTGCGTGCAGCCTCCCCTCATAGCCGCCCGCGGACCCCTGACACTGCCTGCCTGTGTGTATGTGACTGCCTGCCTGTGTGTCTGCATGCCTATGTGTGTGTGTGTGAGACTGTCTGCCTGTCTGTGTGTGTGACTGTCTGACTGCCTGTGTGTGTGTGCCTGTCTGCCTGTGTGTGAAACTGTCTGCCCGCCTGTGTGTGACTGTCTTGACTGCTTGTGTGTGACTGTTTTCCTGTTTGTGTGACTTCCTGCCTGTGTGTGTGTGTGTGTGTCTGACTGCCTGTGTGGGGTGTGTTGTGTGTGACTGTCTGCCTGCCTGTGTGTGTGACTGCCTCCCTGCATGTGTGACTGTCTGCTGTGTGTAACTGTTCGTGATTGTGTGCCTGTAACTGTGTGTGACTGTTTTCCTTTAACTGTGTGTTTGGCTCTGTGAGTGTCTGGCTGTAACTGAGCATGTGTGACTGTCTGCCTGTAGCTGTGTGTGTGTGTGACTGTCTGCCTGTAACTGAGTGTGTCTGACTGTCGGCCTGTAACTGAGCGTGTCTGACTGTCTGCTTTTAACTGCTTGTGTGACTGTCTGCCTGTGCCTGTGTGTGTGACTGTATACAGGCAACATGGTGGGGAGAGGGGGTGGGGGGGCGCCGTGAAGTCTTGTCGCACAGGGCGCCTAATGGCCTAAGGCCGGCCCTGGGCACACACACAGACAGACACACACTGACACAGAAGCACACTGACATATATACACACACAGATGCACAACCGGACACACACAGATGCACATTCTGACACACGCAGATGCACACTCTGACACACACTAATACAAACACACAAGTGATATTTATTAAATATCCCCAGCCACCTTCTTGTTATCTTACCTTGTGTCTCCAGGAGGGTGGCTTGGAGTCCTGCTGCTGTTGGTGGGAGTGAGGGGTCTCGAGCTCTTGTGCTTCTCTGCCCTCATGCTGCTGCTGCTGCCTCCTCTCCTTCCAGCGCTGTCTCCCTGTATGATGTTGGGAGGAAGTAACAGGCTGTCACTTCATCCCAGCCAGCTGACATTACAGGTGCCCGGTTGCAGTCTTAAAGGAACACTATAGTCACCTAAATTACTTTAGCTAAATAAAGCAGTTTTAGTGTATAGATCATTCCCCTGCAATTTCACTGTCAATTCACTGTCATTTAGGAGTTAAATCACTTTGTTTCTGTTTATGCAGCCCTAGCCACACCTCCCCTGGCTATGATTGACAGAGCCTGCATGAAAACAAAAACTGGTTTCACTTTCAAACAGATGTAATTTACTTTAAATAATTGTATCTCAATCTCTAAATTGAATTTTAATCACATACAGGAGGCTCTTGCAGGGTCTAGCAAGCTATTAACATGGCAGGGGATAAGAAAATCTTAATTAAACAGAACTTGCAGTAAAGAAAGCCTAAATAGGGCTCTCTTTACAGGAAGTGTTTATGGAAGGCTGTGCAAGGCACATGCAGGGAGGTGTGACTAGGGTTCATGAACAAAGGGATTTAACTCCTAAATGGCAGATGATTGAGCAGTGAGGCTGCAGGGGCATGTTCTATACATCAAAACTGCTTCATTAAACTAAAGTTGTTCAGGTGACTATAGTGTCCCTTTAAAGGACCGTGGCACCCAACTGGGTTTCTGTTCAGCAGTAATGTTTCCCCCGGTGCTATAATCATAGCACTCGGGATACATTCCGCGGCACCCCTGTGTGCCTGGGTGCCGCGGCACACAGTTTGGGAACCGCTGGTTTAAACAAATAGCAAACTGGAAAGTCCAAGGATAATACCATATAGGGTGGGGTTAGGACAATGAAAACAAAGTAAAGTCTTATTAAATCATCGGGGCAGGTTCTGCAAAATAAAATTATAAAGTCTTAGGCTGGTTAAACAAATAGGCTTACCAGGTGGTCTAAACCAGGATTAGACAGACAAGAGTTAACCAAGGAAGGTACACGCAGGCAAGGGTTAACCAAGGCAGGTTCAAGTAGGCAAGGGTCAACCATGTGTCTAATACTGTGCTTACAGCGCAGTGGTAAACATTCTTTTTTTCTGGGTGCTAATCTGCTAAATAGTACATTTTGGGGCCTGCTCTTCATATCTGAGAGTCAAATAGAATCGTCTAATAGTGTGCTTACAGCGCAGTGGTAAACATTCTAATTGTTTTGCTGCTAATCTGCTAAATAGTACATTTGCAGTCTGCGGTGCACTTCATATCTGAGAGTCAAATAGTAGCGTCAAATAGTGCGTTTACAGCACAGTTGTAAACATTCTAATTGTTTTGCTGCTAATCTGCTGCTTACATTTGAGTTTTAAAAAGTATTTTTTTTTGGGGGGGTGTCCTGAATAGTATATTTGGGGTGTGCACTTCATATCTTAGAGTCAAATAGAAGCGTCAAATAGTGCGCTTACTGCGCAGTTGTAAACATTCTAATTGTTTTGCTGCTAATCTGCTAAATAGCACATTTTGGGGCCCGCTCTTCATATCTGAGAGTCAAATAGAAGCGTCAAATAGTGCACTTACTGCTCAGTTTGAAACATTCTAATTGTTTTGCTGCTAATCTGTTAAATAGTAAATTTGCGGCCTGCGGTGCACTTCATATCTGAGAGTCAAATAGAATTGTCTAATAGTGTGCTTACAGCGCAGTTGTAAACATTCTAATTGTTTTGCTGCTAATCTGCTAAATAGTACATATTGGGGCCTGCTCTTCATATCTGAAAGTCAAATAGAAGCTGTTTTGCTGCTAATTCGCTAAATAGTATATTTGCGGCCTGTGGTGCACTTCATATCTGAGAGTCAAATAGAAGCGTCAAATAAAGCACTTACTGCGCAGTTGTAAACATTCTAATTATTTTGTTGCTAATCTGCTGCTTACATTGTAGTTTTGTGGTGGAATCTCGGTAAAAATAAATTTAGTAGGCCGAGATTACCACGTGGCATGTGTACGTGCATATGCTGACGTATCGATCAGTTGGTTGCACGAGGCAAGATACGATCAGTAGTGTACGGAGCATGTGCAAGAATACAGGATGTAGTATTCCCCCTCCTCCATTGTGCTGGACAAGCCATGCGGTCAAGCAGGAAGTTAATTCTTATTTGTGTTGATTGGTTAAGAGAATGTGCGGGTGGAGCTTAATATGGGAGGAGTTATGTGCCTATATAAGGAGCCTGCACTATTGTCCGGGGCTCAGAACTTGCTGTATTTTGGTGACGCTAGTCCCTCTGAGTCCCGATCGGTGATCCAATAAAGAATCTCTTCCTTCCTGAAGAAACCTGTGTCCATCTCTCTGTGCTTGGCTTCCGTCAGTTTCTCCGGTATCATTTGGTGCATTGGCCGGGAAGCTCATCGTTCAACGGTAGCTGAGAGGCAGAGGCGTGAGACGGTCTATCTTTGCCCACGTTCTCTACGGCTGCACCCCTGAACTTCTGCGTGGACCTCCCTTCGTCTCGGCGCCACTGGTCTGTTGTCCAGGAGATCATCGGCCTCTACGTGAGAAGTGCTGGGGTGTCCCCGTCGATGAGTGTGAACTCAGGTTCAGGAACGAGGAGGTAAGACAACTGCTGTTTTAGACGGCAGGACCCACTAGGGGTATACCGATTGTGCGGTAGGCCCAAAGGGGTTTGAATCTGTGTATCTGCCCCCTCTGTCGGAGGGAAGGAGCGAAGGCGCACCGCTCGATCGAACGCTCTTTAGTCAGACCGTTTGATTTTGTTAGTCAGGCGGGGCTCTGGTGTAAATAGCCCTAGCCGGACACCGGTGTCTTGTCTAGACTAGCGTTCTAGGGTGTATATTTTGTTCGCTAGGTCGGAGGGACCGGGAGACTAAGCGGCGTCTGTGTAAATTCGGTTCGCTAGCTCTCATCCTATCTGGGCTAAGTGGGAAGGCGTGTAAATTTGGAACCCACTAGACTTTTGATAGTGCGACTAAGAGGCGTCTGTGTAAATTCGGTCCTCTAGCTCGCTATATATGTGGTGCTTGGGCAGTGTGGCTAACCAAAACGTATGTAGATTGTTTTTAGGTAGTCCATCAAGGTACTGGCCAATAGTTTAGTTGGGAATTGTAAATGTGTTAACGATTGTTTAGTAAAGTGTATATCTTGTTAGATAGCGCGAGCTCAGCCGTCTAGCGAGAGTGTTAATAGTGTGTTGCTGTATTATAGTGCACGGTACCATAACCCTGTATATTTACTGACACTGTATATAAGTACTAATCATTGTCGTCCATTGCATGTTTAACACCATAACCACTAATAATTGTATTGTGACCTTAACTTGTGCTTTGACCTATGCTAACCGTACTGTAACCGCTATTTGTAAAAGACGATGTTACTGGGGTGTGTTATAGACGGGTAATTCGTATATAGAGAATTATAGCGTGGGTGACTGTATAGTTACGCCAAAGGGCATAATATTGATTATCTAGTGACTGGTGTAACAGCTGTGTGTGTACGGGAATTCCCTGAGTGTTTATTGTGTTATTGTGTACGTTTCACTTGGTAACCGTACCACGTGGTGCTGTTGCCAGAGGAAACGGGTGTGACTGTTGAATAGTACGCGTGTATAGTATTCGTTGTCGACGATGTTCCATTGCTAAGTATGGGTGCGTCGCAGTCAACGATCCCGGATCCCTTAGGTTGTATGGTGAAGAATTTTAAAAAGGGATTCAAAACATGTGATTTTGGGGTTAAAATGTCTCCTGTACGTTTGGTCACTTTGTGTACTAGGGAGTGGCCTACTTTGGTTGCGGCATGGCCGCCACGTGGCAGTTTGGATCCAACTCTGGTACAGCGCGTACACGTGGCTGTATCAGGTAGGCCTGAACTTTACAGCCAGTTTCCTTATATTGATTGTTGGAGACAGGCCGTAAATGACTCGCCAAAATGGCTCCGGACATGCCACGAGGAGCAATGTCGCCTCATGGTAGCTAGGACTTGTTCGTCCACTAGGACTGGTGTTAGGCCCATTTTGGACACGCCCCCTGAGTCCGAGATCCCTTTGCCGCCCCCTTACTTTCCGTTAAGAGGAAGTGACGCAAATGCAGGAAGTCCTGCAACCCTCCCCTCATTACCCCCATCCACTTCCGCTTCCTCCTCCAGTACAGGATCCACCCCCCCTCGTACTAAATCTCCCCTTCCGGAATCAGAACCAACCCCCATTAAAAACGAATATCCTGATTTGGCGCCACTTCAGACTTCCGGTCAAGCTTCATCTAGCTCGGCTCGAAGTGTTTTATTTACAACCTTTTCCCAAAACCAAGCTCCCACATCCCCATACCCTATTTCTCCCCGACTGGAACCTATGACTGACGCCCCTCCACGTAGCCCCATACAGACCCGACAGTTGACCGGTGCCCAACAATTAAAACACTATCAGATGCCTCTTCGTCTGAATCCTGGGTCAGCCTATATCGATGCCGCAGGCCAAATGGCACATGCTGACCCAGTCTTTGTATATGTCCCATTCACGACAACCGATCTTTTAAATTGGAAGACCCACAATTCCTCGTATACTGAGAAACCACAAGCTATGACTGATCTGTTCACCTCAATAGTACAGACACATAACCCGACATGGGCTGATTGCCAGCAGTTATTAATGACTTTATTCAACAATGAGGAAAGGACAAGAATTAATCAAGCGGCCATTAAAGCACTAGAGGATAAAGCCCGTACTTTAAACCAAGCCAATCCATCAGCATGGGCCGCAACACATTATCCCAACACCGATCCCGATTGGAATGTAAATGGTGCTGATATGGTTCAACTCAGAGCCTATAGAGACGCTATAATTGCTGGCATGAAAGCCGGAGGAAAGAAAGCCATTAACATGTCGAAGACAGTTGAGGTGATTCAGAAAAGCGATGAAGCGCCCAGTGTCTTTTATGACCGATTATTGGAGGCATACCGCTTGTATACCCCCTTTAATCCGGAAGACGCAGACAATTCCCGAATGGTGAACTCCGCCTTTGTCAGCCAAGCTTATGGAGATATTAAGCGCAAGCTACAAAAGTTAGAAGGGTTTGCAGGTATGTCAATCACCCAACTAATGGAGGTAGCGAATAAGGTTTATATGAATAGGGAAACAGAAAGTAAGAAAGAGGAAGAGCGCAAGATGCGTAAAAAGGCTGATATGCTAGCGGTAGCGATCGCAGGCGTAGATAGATGGGGCCCAGATAGAGGCGATAGTAGATGGAATGAGGAACCTCTAAGTAGAAATCAGTGCGCATACTGTAGGGAAGAAGGGCATTGGAGAAATGAGTGTCCTCGAAGAGAACAGTGTGAGAAAGACAGACCTAGGATAGGTTATTGTTACGGTTGCCTCCAGGCTGGCTGGAAGTTGGACCGTAGAAAAGGATGCTCCTAGCGCTCACCCAAGGACCATCAGCACCGCAGCCACCATAAGCACTGCGAACTCCACGAACCACCGCTGCTGGGCTGGTATCTCGCCGTCTGCTCTGCGCCCTGGACCTACGACCAGGCTCCAGGTTCCAATAGGCGAACCTCTTCCTTCTGTCGAGCGAAGCAGGATCAGGAACCAGAGCTCTTACAAGAGCTCAGTAGCTAAGGGAGTATGCAGAGCATAGCAATCCCTGTAGTGATTATAGCTGTCCCCTACAAACATGAGTCGAGGCTGCAAGTTAGAGGGTCAGAAGAGGTCTGAGATGCTGGCACACCCAGCCTGGCTTTTATTGAGGTTACATGCAAACAGGACACTCCCAGGGGGAGGCATAAAATCACCAATCACACATCTGGTGCAGCCCACACATTCCCTCCCCTCAGATAAACAGTTAAACCAATTATTACATACAATAAAAATACCGTTTTTACACACACACTGTAACTTTAAAACCATACATCCAATTTCAATAAAAGTTGCATATTCCGACTCAGCATACATCAAACATAAACACTTCCAAAAATCAGCCAAATCCCTCCAGTGGATCAAAAGTTAGCTGGAAGTCCTTTATGACCGACCGCAAGCACAATTTCCTGCCCAAAACAGTTCCATAGATTTGGGCTGTGCGGTCGGTCAATTTCATGCAGAAAAAACGACTAAGTCCCATTTCGAACGGGACTTAGTCTCTGGAGCTGCAAGTTCTGTATGGGAGAAGGTAAGGGTCAGCGGTGTTCGGCAGAATGTGTAGACGATTTTAGTTCCACAGAATCTTTAGCATACACCGCTGACCGCATTCGAGGAAACCAAGATGGCCGCCGCCACGTGCAATTAACCGGCAGTAACCTCACAGCCTGGGAGGTAAATTGCCTGCACACTTTAGCTTCTGGGTGGTCTGCCTGTGTGGTACTTGGTTCAGTAAGCCCTATTTACTGAACCAAGTGGGGGAAAGCCAGGAACAAGTTATTTTAAAGGTCTGGGGACATAGTCTTAAAGGGGCATTGTTCAGCAAAGTCACAATATGTCCCCAGACGCTTCTTAAAGGGCCATACACACCAATAAAAGTTAATACATTTTCAGGGGCACAATCTTCCAGGGGCCATAGTCATGAGGCAGGAGGCTGGCAAATAGGCTTCTCCACAATCCAGGGAAGCAGGGCAATTTTTCATTTAAAGGGCCAGTTACAAATAGCGATTTGTAACAGTTATGGAAACTTTAGAGGCAGAGCGAGAGGTAGAGGAGGCCCCGGAGGGAGTAATGGTAATAGAGGGAGTAATGGGAACAGAGGAAGTGTTAGGGAAGATAGATATATCCCAGCAGCGCAAAGGTCCCGCGATAGAGAAGGCAGGGACTTTGTAGGATTGGCTGACACGGTCATGGAGGACTATTGATACCGACCGGGCTCCATCCCCCTTGGTCGAGCGGAGCCTATGGTCGATGTATCAATAGGGGCGAAAAGGAGTGCGTTCATGATCGACACTGGTGCTGAACATTCAGTGGTGACTAATCTAGTTGCTCCTCCATCTGGAAGGACTATTACTGTGATAGGAGCAACTGGAAGAAGTGCTGAAAAACCGGTTCTTAAAAGTCGACTCTGTACATTGGGAGGCCACGTAATAAAACATCAATTCCTTTATATGCCTGAATGTCCAGTCCAATTGCTGGGACGTGATATGCTATCTAAGTTACAAGCGCAGATTACGTTCCTACCAAATGGAACAACATCTTTAAAGTTTAATGGACCTTCAGGTATCATGACATTATCCGTACCAAAGGAAGAAGAGTGGCGACTTTATACAGCGTTGACTAGCCAAAACCCTAGGAGTGATGAGACATTATTTAACATACCAGGAGTTTGGGCAGAGAACAACCCACCAGGAGTGGCCCGCAATATTCCACCTATAAAAATTGAACTAAAACTTGGGGTTTATCCAGTGAGCCTAAGACAATACCACATCCCGCAGAAGGCTAAGAAGAACATCCAATCCTATCTGGATAAGTTCATACGGTATGGTATCCTAAAATTCTGTACTTCCCCCTGGAACACCCCATTGCTGCCTGTTCAAAAGCCCGGTACAGATGAGTATCGACCTGTGCAGGACTTGAGAGCAGTCAATGATGCGGTTGTTAGTATACATCCAGTTGTACCCAATCCATATAACCTGCTTGCTTTAATTCCGGGCGGGGCTACCTACTTTACAGTCTTAGACCTCAAAGATGCCTTCTTTTGCCTCCGAATTGCCGCAGAAAGTCAATGTATTTTCGCTTTCCAATGGGAGAACGCTGTAACGGGCTCAAAACGCCAAATGACTTGGACAAGACTGCCCCAAGGGTTTAAAAATTCACCTACCCTATTTGGTTCAGCCCTAAGTCAAGATCTACTGGATTTCGAGTCCATCCCAGGAGAGTGTGTATTGTTACAATATGTAGATGACTTGTTGATAGCAGCAGTTACAAAAGAAATCTGTCAGCAAGCAACGCACGATCTACTACACATTCTATGGAAGGCAGGATACAAGGTGTCTAGAAAGAAGGCTCAGTTGTGTTTGCCAACTGTCAAATATCTGGGATTCCATATCTCTGAAGGTCAAAGAATTATGGGGCCAGAGAGAAAAGAAGCTGTCTGCCAAATACCAATACCCAAGAATAGAAGACAAGTGCGAGAATTCTTGGGGGCAGCAGGCTTCTGTAGGATATGGATTCCCAGCTATGCGATACTGGCAAAACCTCTGTACGCAGCTATCAAAGGTACAGAGCACGACCCTTCTTATGGACCCAAGAACAGCAAACGGCATTTGAAGATGTGAAGAAGGCTTTGATGAGTGCCCCAGCATTAGGTCTACCTGATCACACACGACCATTCTACTTATATGTACACGAGCAAAGAAGAATGGCTGTGGGAGTATTGACACAGTACTTGGGATCATGGCAAAGACCTGTTGCCTACATGTCTAAGCAATTGGATGCAGTGGCCAGCGGACTTCCACCTTGTCTAAGAGCCGTAGCTGCAGCCGCCCTGCTAGTAGCTGAAGCCGATAAACTCACTCTGGGTCAAGAACTTTATGTACGAGTCCCACATGCAGTACAGACGTTGTTGGATTACAAAGGAAATCATTGGTTTAGTAACAGCCGTATGACCAAGTATCAAGCAATGTTGTGTGAAAACCCAAGAGTGCATTTAGAGACTGTAAACACCTTAAATCCAGCTACCCTTTTGCCACAACCTACTGAAAGTCAACATGATTGTTTGGAAGTAATGGATGAAGTATTCTCAAGTAGACCAGATCTTCGTGATTTTCCCATCCAGAACCCCGATGTTCAATATTATACCGACGGCAGTAGTTATGTGAAAGAAGGGATCCGCTATGCAGGATATGCAGTGACAACAATAGACAAGGTGATAGAAGCTCGGCCACTGGCGAAAGGAACATCAGCATAAAAGGCAGAATTGATAGCACTGACACGAGCGTTACAATTGGCTGAAGGTTTAAGAGTAAACATCTACACGGACTCCAAATATGCGTTTTTAACCACTCATGCCCACGGAGCTTTGTATAAAGAAAGAGGACTACTGAATTCAGAAGGAAAAGAAATCAAATACGCAGCTGAAATCTTACAACTATTGGAAGCAGTGTGGGAGCCGAAAGAAGTCGGTATCATACATTGTCGAGCGCATCTGAGAGGAGATGGTGATGTAACCAAGGGAAATCGGATGGCAGATAGTGCAGCTAAGCGTGCTGCTGAATCAGGAAGACAGGAGTATGTGGGGCATATAGCTGCTCTTATACCAACTCCACTGTCCCAATGGACTCCAGTTTATACAGCTCAAGAAGAGGAGTGGTTAAAGACTGAACCAGGAAAGTATTTGGAGAACAAGTGGTATCAGCTAGAAGATGGAAGAATAGTCATACCAGCATCACTAGCGGTAGAAATTGTCCAAAATTATCATAACGGGACACATTCTGGGAGAGACAGTACTGAAGAATCTCTCAGAAAACATTTCTACATACCAAGATTGTCCAACTTGACTCAGGCCATTGTACGAAGATGTGTAACGTGTGCTAAAAATAATGCAAGACAAGGACCAGTAAAGCCACCAGGAGTCCAGTTTATGGGGGGACTCCCCATGTCCGATCTACAAATAGACTTTACAGTGATGCCTAAATCGGGTGGACATCGTTACCTGCTGGTAATTGTGTGCACCTATTCAGGCTGGGTAGAAGCATGTCCTACTCGTACAGAGAAAGCAGGAGAAGTTGTGAGATTCCTGCTACGAGAAATAATACCCCGATATGGACTACCCTGTTCTATAGGATCGGACAATGGTCCAGCTTTTGTTCATCAGTGCCTACAACAACTGACTCATTTGCTTGGTATAAAGTGGAGGCTTCATACTGCATATAGACCCCAGAGCTCTGGTAAGGTAGAGAGAATTAATAGAACTATTAAGAACCAGTTGGCTAAAATGTGTCAGGAAACCCAACTTAAGTGGAACGTTCTCTTACCCATAGCTCTATTGCGAATCCGCAGTACCCCTACCAGAAGGATGGGCCTCTCTCCTTTTGAAATCATGTATGGGCGACCACCTCCCGTACTTGGTAACTTAAGGGGGGATTTGAGTCAGTTGGGAGAAGGAATTACCCGGCAGCAGGTTGTAGAGTTGGGTAAGACTATGGAGGAGGTACAGAAATGGGTACAAGATAGATTACCTGTGAATATTTATCCCCCTGTTCATAGTTATCATCCAGGAGATCAAGTGTGGATTAAAGAGTGGAATAATGTACCGTTAGGGCCCAAGTGGAGAGGTCCTTATGTTGTTCTTTTGTCTACCCCTACAGCGATAAAAGTAGCCGAAGTGACTCCGTGGATACATCACTCCAGGGTTAAACCAGCAGCAGTCGATTCTTGGCAAGTTACAGCAGATCCAGAGAATCCCTGCAAGATCTGGTTAAAACGCACTACTCAGTCGGAGTAACGAGGAACTATTGTGGATTACAAATTTTATTATTTTTGGGATTTGGTGCGTGAGTGAGAAGGCCATAATAAAGCCTGTCCGCCCAACGACGTATAGTTTATAAGCCAGGGAAAGTCTCGAAGGGACTCCTGTGAAGACGAGCAGAACTCCATTCCCTGCAGCCCTTACATCCTGGAAGCTGAGGTGCCTTCGCACGGACGAAGACTGAGGATGACGGCGAAAGATGTGTTTTTGATAGTGTTTATTTATATGTGTTTTTATATTCAGGAAGGTAGAGGTACCGACACTCCTAGCTGTGAGGTATGCATTAAGACTACGAGAACAGGTAACCATATTTCCCAAACCCTAATTTGGCATTCACAATACGAGTGTAAAGGAGATGTATCGAGATGTAGATACCTAAATATAGACTATAGTGTGTGCCATTTAGGAGTAGGAGAACCTAAGTGCTTCAGTCCGGAGTATCAACCTCGTACAATTTGGTTGACTCTCAGGAATGGAGATCCTCAGGGGACTCTAATTAATAAGACGGTGTTAGAATCCGTACATTCTTCGGGTGTTCTGCTATTTGATGCGTGTAAAGCGATATCGAGTGGTAGAAAGCCGTGGAATGTATGTGGGGATCTTAGATGGGAGAGGACGTATGGGTCTAATGATAAATATATTTGTCCCAGTAGTAAAAATAAATATGTAAGTCCTAGATGCCCAAATAAAGACTATAACTTCTGCCCATATTGGTCTTGTGTGGGGTGGGCGACTTGGGGACAGACAGTAGACAAAGACATGATAGTGACTAAGTTGCCGACTAGCCCATATTGTAAGTCTATGGAATGTAATCCCATCCATATACTTATAAATAACCCCGATAAGTTCTTAGACAAATATGGCAATTTATTTGGGTTTCAGATATACGGGACGGGTTTAGATCCTGGGACAGTATTGTTTATAGGGATAGAGACTGATACGGTATCCTCCCAAACTCATCAAGTATACCATTCCTTTTATGAAGAGATGAGTATAGATAATAAGATCCCCCATAATGCTAAAAACCTGTTCATTGACTTAGCTGAAAGTATTGCCGGTAGTCTTAATGTTACCAACTGCTATGTGTGTGGAGGTACTAACATGGGAGACCAATGGCCTTGGGAAGCAAAGGAGGTAATGTCCGGTTCTGAGGCAGTTGACCAACTAATATCTACACAAGCCGATTATCATATGAGTGTTAGAGGTAAATCTGAGTGGAGATTAAAGACCTCCATCATAGGTTATGTTTGCATAGCAAGGAAAGGAATAATGTATAATACTTCTGTAGGAGAATTAACTTGTCTAGGGCAAAAAGCTTATGATGATGATACAAAGAATACAACTTGGTGGTCGGCTTCAAATGTCTCAGAACCATCTAACCCGTTTGCTAGATACGCCAATTTAAAGGATGTGTGGTTTGATTTATCCATCACATCTACCTGGAGAGCCCCAGCAAATTTGTACTGGATCTGTGGTAAGAAAGCCTATTCGGAGTTGCCACAGGACTGGGAAGGGGCATGTGTGTTGGGTATGCTCAAACCATCCTTCTTCTTGTTACCGATTGAAACAGGTGAGACTTTAGGTGTTAAAGTGTATGATGTGAATCATAGGAAGAAAAGGGGACCCATAGAGATAGGCACCTGGGAAGATAATGAATGGCCTCCCCAGCGTATTATAGATTATTATGGGCCAGCCACGTGGGCTGAGGATGGTACCTTTGGTTACAGAACCCCTATTTATATGCTCAACCGTATTATAAGATTACAGGCGGTGGTTGAGATTATCACTAACGAAACATCACAAGCGCTCAATCTTCTAGTGAAGCATAACACCAGGATGAGGACAGCAGTCTACCAAAATAGATTAGCCTTGGATTACCTTTTGGCAGTAGAGGGAGGTGTATGTGGGAAGTTTAACCTGAGCAATTGCTGTCTTCAAATAGATGACGAAGGGCAAGCAATAGCTGAGCTTACTAGCCATATGGTTAAACTAGCGCATGTGCCTACTCAGGTATGGAAAGGGTACAATCCAAGTAGTTGGTTTGGTAGCTGGTACGAGTGGTTTGGAGGGCTTAAGGCAGTGGTAGGTGGAGTCCTACTGATTTTAATGTTGTGTCTACTCCTGCCGTGTCTTATACCCTTAGTAGTTAGGTCTGTGCAAAGCCTGATAGAAAATATAGCAGAGAGGAAGGCTGCTGCACAGATAATGGCGGTTTATAAGTATAAGGCTCTAGATCAGGGAGAACCAATGCAGGAAGATGAGTGTTGAAGATTCACATCATAAGATAAGTCTGGTCTGGTTCATGGTAACTTGCGGTGTATGCAAACCAAGGTTAAGTGATGCCTCAAGTAATTGTGAAATATCAAGAGGCATCAAAGGGGGGAATGTGGTGGAATCTCGGTAAAAATAAATTTAGTAGGCCGAGATTACCACGTGGCATGTGTACGTGCATATGCTGACGTATCGATCAGTTGGTTGCACGAGGCAAGATACGATCAGTAGTGTACGGAGCATGTGCAAGAATACAGGATGTAGTATTCCCCCTCCTCCATTGTGCTGGACAAGCCATGCGGTCAAGCAGGAAGTTAATTCTTATTTGTGTTGATTGGTTAAGAGAATGTGCGGGTGGAGCTTAATATGGGAGGAGTTATGTGCCTATATAAGGAGCCTGCACTATTGTCCGGGGCTCAGAACTTGCTGTATTTTGGTGACGCTAGTCCCTCTGAGTCCCGATCGGTGATCCAATAAAGAATCTCTTCCTTCCTGAAGAAACCTGTGTCCATCTCTCTGTGCTTGGCTTCCGTCAGTTTCTCCGGTATCAGTTTTAAAAAGTCAATTTTTTTATTTTTATTTATTTTTTGTTGTTAAATAGTATATTTAGGGTGTACACTTCATATCTGACAGTCAAATCGAAGCGTGACTTTGATTCAAATTTACTGCATCGGTCACTTGTAATATTGTTTCACACCTACAACACTTGTTACACAGATCTAAGTGATAGAAAACAGATTGATGTTTTCTACACCAGAAACTACCATCAATAAGAGGTACTTAAACAATACTGTAATTCTGGGGCAATACCCTCACAAGTCAAACTGAGAGGTCAGTTTATAGGGAAAACTGTTGCCTGGATACAATTCTAAAACAATTCCATATGTCCTTTGCAGACTTTACATGCTGGGAAAACACAGGTGCCAACTGCTGTGGCTTTCTGCAGTGTGCAAACCGTCAAGGAGGGCAGGGTTGAGGAGTGGGTGGAAGATGATGTGGAGGATGATGAGGTCCTAGAGCCCACATGGAATCAAGGTCATGCGAGTGACGTGTGTAGTTTGGAGGAAGAGAAGCTGGTCGCACAGAGGCACCAGCACAGCATAAGAGGGGGCAGAGTGCAAAAGCGGAGCGGCCGTCCCCTAGCGCTCGTCGGAATGTATTAGCTCGAGAATTACCAGTTATCCAAGTAAAACATGTAGCGATCAAAGGATCCATAATAGAGTTGAGCGAACCCGAACTGAAAAGTTCGGATTCGTACCAGATTTAACGATCCATTCGTAGTTTCACAGTCAGGTGGGCAGTCTGGTGACCAGGACCCAGACACTGTCTGGGCGGCGGTCGGACAATTGGGACCCAGTATACTTGATGTTGAAGTTAGGAGTCACAGTGCGGAATGGATTAGCAGGGTCTGGTGCAGGGTAATTGCACGCCCCCTGGTGTTAAGTACCAGCGTTTGTGCGGCCACATACCAGGACCCTGATGCAGCTTCAGTAAAAAGAGTACTGGATACCAGAAGTCATCACCAGACTGATCCACAACTTGGAACAGGATGTGACATTCACTGTAGCGGCTGCACGCTTTTGGCCTTCTCACCCTGCTGCTGCTCGCCTGTCAGCGCTGCAGCGTAACTTCGGCCTTCCCGCTCACCTCCTCATGAGACTGTGCGAGCAGCAGCAGGCGATAGTGGAGTTTCAGCTGCAGCATGCATGGGTCAGTGGCTCTGCACCAGACTTCCCTCCAATTGATCAGAGTTAAAGGATTTTCAAGTGGACTCATTACAATTACAGAGCCTCTAAAGTCCTGTATTGTTATTTGTCGTCACTACCTTCCCGCGCCAAGAGTGGGTCATTTGCGCGAGAGTGCTGCCTTCCATGCATGTGGTAGCCGTTTCTCAGGGTCCCTGTACGGAATGGAACCCTGATTCCCCATTACCCGTGGTCACCATGGTAAGCGCAGGAACTGGCATCGAAAGTTGATGTGGATGACATCCGAATGCAAAGTCGCCGTCACAGGGATGTGCGATTGGCCCGAGGTTCTCTAGAGTCAACAAAGTGCCTGCGCAACTATAATGTCAACAGCTACTCTGCGGAACAGAGTTGTCTTTTTTTATATGTCCCAATATTTTGGGGGCTACCCCAATAAAAAAAAAAAAATATATATATATATATATATATATATATATAAAAAAACAGTATTGGCTACCTCATCCTCTTCCTCCACCGCCGCTTCCACCTACACCGCCACGGTCACCGCCTCCTCAACCTATGGGTCACTTAGTATAAACTACGTACACACCAGATACTACCAAGGAGCTTGTCCATGCTCTAGTAATTTCCCGCATGGATTATTGTAACCCTCTCCTGATTGGTCTTCCCAATAGCCGTACTGCACCCTTACAGTCCGTAATGAATGCTGCTGCTAGATTGATTTTCCTCTCTAGTCGTTTCTCTCACACCTCACCCCTCTGCCAGTCCTTACATTGGCTTCCTGTATGCTATAGGAGTCAATTCAAGGTACTAACTCACACCTATAAAGCACTGAACAACTCTAGCCCCTCTTATATCTCCTCACAGATCCATAGGTATGTCCCTTCTCGGTCTCTCCGTTCTGCCCGTGACCACCTCCTGTCCGTTGTCCGCACTCGTACGGCCAACTCGCGCTTGCAGGACTTCTCACGGGCGGCTCCCTTCCTATGGAATAGCCTGCCTACCGCCATCAGACTCTCCCCTAGTCTTGCATCTTTTAAGAAGTGCCTTAAAACCCATCTCTTTAGGAAAGCTTATGGCCTCCAAGACTAACCCTTACCTCACATACCTGTCTCTTGCCCTCTCCTAAAGGGCAGCCCACCTTATTTGATTGTAAATTCCTGTCCTAATGTGTTTTACACCCCACCTCCTATAGAATGTAAGCTCGTTTGAGCAGGGTCCTCTTCAACCTATTGTTCCTGTAAGTTTATTTGTAATTGTCCTATTTATAGTTAAATCCCCCTCTCATAATATTGTAAAGCGCTACGGAATCTGTTGGCGCTATATAAATGGCAATAATAAATAAATAAATAAATAGCAGAGGCTTGTGAAGGCCTTTTCTCCATGCATCAGGAGTTGAGCATTTCTCCATGCATAAAGGAATGCAAGAAATGCACTGCAGGCCGCCAATGTTTCTTTTTTTGTATGTCCCAATATTTTGGGGGCTACCCCAATTAAAATAAAACAAATATATATATATAAACAGTGTTGGCTACCTCATCCTCCTCCTCCACCGCTGCTTCCACCTACACCGCCACTGTCACCGCCTCCTCAACCTATGGGTCACTTAGTATAAACTATGTACACAATAGCAGAGGCTTGTGAAGGCCTTTTCTCCATGCATCAGGAGTTGAGCATTTCTCCATGCATCAGGACTGCAAGAAATGCACTGCAGGCCGCCAATGTTTCTTTTTTTGTATGTCCCAATATTTTGGGGGCTACCCCAACTAAAATGAAAAAAAAAAATATATATATATATATATAAACAGTGTTGACTACCTCATCCTCCTCCTCCACTGCCGCTTCCATCTACACCGCTACGGTCACCGCCTCCTCAACCTATGGGTCACTTAGTATAAACTGTGTACACAATAGCAGAGGCTTGTGAAGGCCTTTTCTCCATGCATCAGGAGTTGAGCATTTCTCCATGCATCAGGACTGCAAGAAATGCAACGCAGGCCGCAAATGTTTCTATTTTTATATGTCCCGATATTTTGGGGGCTACCCCGATAAAAACAAAACAAACAAATAAAAAAGCAGTGTTGGCTACCTCATCCTCCTCCTCCACCGTCGCTTCCACCTACACTGCCACGGTCACCGCCTCCTCAACCTATGGGTCACTTAGTATAAACTATGCACACAATAGCAGAGACTTGTAAAGGCCTTTTCTCCATGCATCAGGAGTTAAGCTCAGTTTGAACAATGAAAGTGAATACTGTGCACTCCAACCCTCTCTCAAAAGGATAATTCTGGCGATCCTCCTGACATTCATGATTTAGATTTTGATTTATGTTCTTCCAAAGCTAAAATCAAAGATTCCATCTAGTGCTATTTTATGGCTCAGCTGTATTTTTAATTTTTTATGTTATTTTAAGTGATTTCCCTATCCACATTTGTTTGCAGGGCACTTATCCTACTCTTACCCCCATTTCACTTCCTTTTGCAGCTCTCTAGCCCTTTACAGGAGTTTTTAGAGGCATTTTTGTGCAACTGCAGCGACTGGTGTGACACAAGATGCTCTCTATGTGCCGTGAGCAAGTGAAGTGTAATCACGTAATCCCAGCAGTTAAAGCATGAGGAAACAGCCAGGGCCTGCTCTATTTGCGAGGTAATGCCAGACAGTTCCTTTGACCCATTGTTGCCAGAACAGGAGACCAAAACATGGGACTGTTCCGACAAAAGTAGAACAGTTAACAACTATGCAGTAGTATTATACACATGCTAAGTCAAATTGCCAGTTAGAAGAAAATGTGTCAATATATGTCACAGCATTGGTTTTCTGACTATCGTAATGTAAAATTGCCTGTATTAAAGGAACACTATAGTCACCTGAACAACTTTAGCTTAATGAAGCAGTTTTGGTGTATAGAACATGCCCCTGCAGCCTCACTGCTCAATCATCTGCCATTTAGGAGTTAAATCCCAGTGAATTGAGCAGTGAAATTGCAGGGGAATGATCTATACACTAAAACTGCTTTATTTAGCTAAAGTAATTTAGGAGACTATAGTGTTCCTTTAAGTATTATATATTTCAATTAAGCAACATTTAAGCATATCATACAATTTATACAAAATTACTAATTTGTCTATAGATTGCTATTAAAGGATAGCTAAAAAGTAAAACTATATATAAAACACAACTTTTAATTATTCATTTATTCATACATCCAGCTGAGTGTGGTAAGGATCCTTCCCATAAACCATAAATTTAACTGCCTTGCTAAAAAATATAAAGAAGATTGCAGGCATGGTCTGCACCTGCGACTGGTGAAAACTATAATAATTTCTCCCTCCTAATTCTAGTGCTCAATGAGGGAGCCTGAGAATGCAAATGCGGATATTGCCAACCTGCACTCTAACTCATCAGTGAGCGCTAAGTCAAAGGCGCGGTAATAAAAGTCTGCATCAGTCAGAGGTGCAAACCATGTGCTTCACCACTGGACCATAGGGGTGTAATTATTAACTCCCTTCTGAACCCCCATGGTCGATAGTCACCAATGGATTTTAGCTCACTCCCTGGAACAAAATATGTGAATTAAACACTCACCAAACACATTACATGGAGCCATCACACACATCACACAAATCAGACAATGCATCCATTACACATACTACACACAGTTAATACACCCAGTAAACACAGCCAAAATACACATAATACATTTCCCACACAATGAACACATTGCACAATACACACAGCCAACATATTAATCAAACATACCACACACTGCCAACACATTAATCAAACACATCAAACACAGCCATCACACATTACATTGTTGTGATTTTTTTTTACAGTGGAGCACTGTGCTACTGCTATACAAATGCAAATATACTTTGTGTTTTATAGCTGCGGAGCTGTATGCTGCAGGACTATGCATGTTACTGTAAGCAGTATTGTGGAGGAGCTCTGTGACACACCCATACACTGCACATTTCTGTGAGGTTTCATGGAGTTCTACAATAAACTGATACACACGCTACATTACTATGAGTAGTTTTACTATAGAGCTGTGATTCACTCATACGGTGTGCACCGCACATTACTGTGAGTTTTAATACCAGCGAGGTCAAGATAAATGAGGAAAGGCAAGAACTCAAAATCAATACAATGCAGTATTTTGTGGCATGGATGCATCAAGAAGCAAAATTTGCCTGTGTAGCCAAAATCCTTGCACGGATCCTATATCAATGGCCAATATTTGCGCACATTTTATCAGAAATCAACTCACACATTAATAAGAAGATGACAAAAGCATCTTCTGTATATCTTGTCAGGTGCTAGCCAACATGATTTCTGGCTGTTGTTAATGGTGTAGCAGGGCCGGACTGGCCCACCGGGATACCGTGAAATTTCACGGTGGGCCGTCAGCACCTGGTGCAGGGCAGAGAGCTGGCTGACCTGCGGCTGCAGGGGGAGCTGGCTGTTCTGGCGGCCGCAGGGGTGAGCTAGCTCCTGGCTGTTCTGGCAGCCGCAGGGGGGAGCTGGCTGTGCTGGCTCTGCTCCCCCGCCCGCGCGCTACTTAGTGAGACTGGGGCTGGAATATCCGGTGTCATTAAGCTGCGCGCTGGGGAGCAGAGCCAGCACAGCCAGCTCCCCCCCTGCGGCCGCTGGAACAGCCAGGAGCCAGCTCCCCCCTGCGGCCGCCAGCACACCTGACCCAGCTGTCTGCCATACAAGACTCCTGTCCAGTCGCCCACAGGTAGCTTTATTATGTGTCATTCTGTCAGTGTGTGTGTGTGTGTCTGCGTCTTGGCGTTTGTGTCAAGGCTTGTGTCTGTCTGTCATGGTGTGTGTGTGTGTCATGGTGTGTGTGTGTGTCATGGTGTGTGTCTGTCTATCATGGTGTGTGTCTGTGTCATGGTGTGTGTCTGTGTCATGGTGTGTGTGTTTGTGTGTGTGTGTGTGTGTCTGTGTCTGTGTCATGGTGTGTGTGTGTGTGTCTGTCTGTGTCAAGGTGTATGTCTCTGTGTCATGGTTTGTCTGTGTCATGGTGTGTGTGTGTGTGTGTGTCATGGTGTGTGTGTGTGTGTCATGGTGTGTGTCTGTGTCATTGTGTATGTGTCTGTGTCATGGTCTGTCTGTGTCATGGTGTGTGCCTGTCAAGGTGAGTGTGTGTCTGTCAAGGTGTGTGTGTCTCTGTCAAGGTGTGTGTGTCTGTCATGGTATGTGTGTGTCTGTCAAGGTGTGTGTCTGTCAAGGTGTGTGTGCGCCTGTCAAGGTGTTTCTGTGTCTTTCAAGGTGTGTGTGTCTGTCATGGTGTGTGTGTGTCTGTCAAGACGTGTGTGTCTGTCAAGACGTGTGTGTCTGTCAATACATGTGTGTGTCTGTCAAGACATGTGTGTGTCTGTCAAGACGTATGTGTCTGTCATGGAGTGTGTGTGTCTGTCATCTGTCGTGGTATATGTGTGTGTCTGTGTATGTCATGGTGTATGTGTGTCTCTGTGTGTGTTTAAAACTAGTGTTTTTACTCACCTTTATTTTTTTTTTCACGCCGTGCTGCGGGGCTGGCATAGATTTTTTTCCAGGGCTGCTTTGTATCCCCAGTCCGACCCTGTGGTGTAGGCGTAATAATAATTATGCTGGTTATATGTTTCTACTTCATATTAAAAAGTTAAATTTTTTTTATATTTTTCAGTGGTGTAAAAAGGGAATAGACAGTACTTCTTTAAGAGTAGTCATTAGGTTGTTAGACTAGTGCCTAGTGTTAGACTAGTGCCTAAATTAGGTACTCTTTAAATAGTGGCAGACTTGTGCAAAATCCCACCATTTTCCCCTAAATCTAGTGTTTCAAAAAAATGTAATGGCTTTAACGCTAGTTTGAAGTTGAGTGTTTTCTATGTTGTATGTATTGGTCACTGCAGCACCCTTCTAAAATATGTACGTTTAGTTGAACACAGCCATCTATTTGCCTGGCTCTAGAAAAATCTCAACTAAAAACCATATTTGAGGAAAAGTCTCAGAGAAGAACGAAATGTTGACTTGTACAATAAAGGTAGACAAAGTCTCTTTAATCGTTTGAGTGCTCCTATATTTTTGGTTTACATGTACCTTGACACATTCTGATTTGCACCAGAGCATTTGCATCTATGAGGAATTAACTTCCTCCCTTGTCATTTAAAATATCTCTCCTTCTCCTTGCCATTCTGAGTAAAGTCTAATTTGTGGTCACTTGCACATGCAGTTGCAAGCCCATGACATTTCTTCACACAGCACATCTCACAGAACATTTACCCGGTTGTGAATAAACTTAAAATAGCTGTATTATGGCTATTATCTGCTCATCTGCCAACTAAGCACATTCATTTGAATGTGGAATTGCAGTTGGGGAAAAACACTAGATTTTCTATAGTTCTTGCTGGGCAGAATTTATGGAATAGGATTAGTTATAAACCAGAATGAGATGACCTTGGTGGAGCCTCTTCCTTGTATGGTATTGGTTTCCTGTTGCTTCTTCTTGCACTATATTAGCAGAAATAGCAGGTACATGTTTTAATTTCACGTAATATTTTGATATGTAATGCCTTATCTATATTATGCAATTCAATGAATTGGTCAAAACAATCTCATTTAGGATGAGCTAAACTAAATTCTTCCATGCACAACTTAGTGGTTCATTAGTTTATTTGTTTAAGTTCATTACATTATTATCATGATATAGGTCGATTACCATATTTAAGGTTAGCCCTAACAAGTTATGGAGCTGTTGTGTTTAGTAGATATAGCTATCTAATTTGGTTCCCTTATATGTGCCAGTCTCACATGAGGGTACCAAATTAGGAAACTATCTACTAAAAAGATTAATAATTTGGTACCCAAATTAGGGAGCATTCTACTACAGCTCTCTTATTTGATATCCTTAAAGAAGGTAATCCCACATAAGGGATTAAGGAGCTATCTACTAAACAGCTCCCTTGTTTGGTATCCTTTCTTATGCGGGATTTCCATATATACGGATATCAAAATAGGGAGCTATCGTCTACACACAGCTCCCTATCTAATTTAGTACCTTTTAATGACAATTCCACATAAGAGTACCAAATAAGTGACTTATCAACTTAACTAAACCACTGAAAAAATTGCATGAAATAAAAAGTGCATTTAGCTTTTTGTTCTGGTATTACTACCCAACTTAGTGGCATTTTATTGACCTCAAGATTGGACAACTGAGTTAACTTTGCAGACAAATTAAACCCAAAGAACAAATAGAGGTTTATAACACGAGCTGCTTCACATTTCTTACATTAAGGGTGGAACCTTTAATCAGGCTTGTCACCAAGTTACCAATATAGATCCTCCACCACCATGTCGTGCTTCTCATTTTATTATAATACATTAACCCATACAAAACGTGTATGCTCATAGGCTAATATGCTACCAAAGAAATATAATATGCCATGGTTTTCTATTATTTTATAGTTTTCTAAACTTAAGTAATTAGTGAAAATATCTTTCTATTTTTCACTTTCAGTGTAGACTTTTCTTTATAGAAAATAGTAATTATTTTAAGATCTGTTCTACTATATAAATAATTACAAATTTAGCTTATGTCTTTGTGATAGATGTTTTCATTGAATTCATAAAGTTGCATAAATTTACTATAAATTTTCTATAAAATCTGCTTTTTTTTTTAAATATCTTCCTTATAAACCCCCACGGAAGTTGTGGTGTTAAGTCTCTTAACTGCTTCTGGTCAGCCTGTTCTTACAGAGGAAAGAGTGGGGCTAAGCTTGAAGCGACTATATTCTTTGGAATGTACAGCTGTTCCCACCAAGGAATATAATTCCATTGTCATAATGTGTCTTGCTACTACTCAGACTTGGAGGTCAAACATATCCTTAAAATTGGTAAGGAGTAGGAGTAGAAGTGTTTCCGAAAAGTTTTATTAAGCATAAAGGATTCTTAAGAAGTGTTGCAATCAGAGTTGGTAAAAGTTAGAGATGAAAACGAATCCACAGGACGCATTATTCTACGCTTTAAGCTAGCAACATGAATTCTTGAAGAATTGACTTCGGCACTTCTGAGAAATCTCAGTAGACCCCATACACTGTCTGTAAATGAAGGGACCTTCCAGAAAATTAGGTTATTTTTTAAGGATTAATAAATATCCAAAGTAGAAAGGGATGTTGATGTTTTTCCCAACAAGATTGTGTTGAGCTATATCTATTATTAGTGAAGTTAATTTTCTTGTTAAACCTGGCCGTTGATGTGGACCCTAAAATATATCCAAAGAACATGTTACTATATAACATCTTCTTGGATTCTATACTTTCTTTAACCCCTATGTATCTTTGCTTTGTCTTCCCTCTTTCTATGATTCTTGAGTTGTGGTATTCATTTTTTTTGTTGGTGAAAATGTTCAAAATAAAGATTATTTAAAAAAAAAAAAAACGTTAGTTATAAAAAAACATGTTTATATTAAATTATGTTGTTCTTTTACACAGACAAAAATGAAATTTAGAGTTAGATAGCAATAAAACATAAGAAATGACAATTCTAGAACCAAAAACAGAGATTAGAGGGAATAGGAGAGGAGATTGGCTACTAAAGAAATGAAATATAAATTAGAACTTGTAGGTCAAAACTAGAAAACAGGGGTTACCAATCCCTATATAGTAGCTAAATATTAAATACAATTTTTCTTTTTTTATATACATTTTTTTTCAATATACAGTATGTCCCTACTTTACTCTTATATTGTTTGGTCTGATATGTTTAACCACATTCTTGTTTATGGTCATAGATCTAGTGTATGGGTTATCTAAATAAAAGACACTTATGTATTTTTAATGCATAATTGTAGCAGTAATTACTGTTTTTGAATTTCAGTTTTATTGTAATTTATTGTCCCAAATCTATTTTATTAATATATTGCCTAGACATATACAAAATTCTCACTCAATCCATGATTTGTTTAAAGTTTTTTTTTTTATTTTGTAAAAATTCTTTATTCTTGCAGTGCATGCTTTCATAAACATTGCAACAAAGCTTTTGGGAATAATATAAACAGGACATGTGTTGTCGATGGAGCTGCACCTTTTTTAAAAAAAAATAAAGACTATCGTAGTCAAGTAGTAAGACAGGTTAGAACAACATAGTCTTAGGGACTACTAGACTACATAAAGAGGTATGGGGTTACTCTGCTGATTCTGAGAGATGGTGAATCCCGGCTGCTTCTGTCAGCCATGTTTTGAAGACTCCTCCATCTGATCTGGGCCCCCAGGTGCTTTTTAGATTGACCCTTTTAATAATAAACAAATAAATAGTTCTTTTTTTTAGGTTCTTCCATTCCTTCTATCCTTTTTGTTATACTCTCTATATCCACACTCATATAGATACGTATAAACGGTTAGAATATATAGATTTTATTAGTTTTACACATGCATATCAATATTTTTAAAAAGCATTAAAATATTAACAATTTTCAGAGATAATTTAGACATACATCTCTTTATCCAGTGGTCTATGTGTATATATGGATAAAATATCGGTAAAGTGCGGTACCAGTAGGACAGAAGTTTGTAATTGGTTTCTTGGTGTCTGCAGCTGATGGAGCTCTTATGGTTCAGAATGAGGACCTTGTCCCACTGTGCATCTGTGAATGTTTTGCCCAGCATTTCCTCCCATCTTCTCTTGAAGGTCGTTTCCGTGCGTTTATCCCCTGTCAGTAGGTGTTGATATAGGGGTTAGAGAGAGTCTTCTCCAGTGAGGTGCTTTTCTCACCGGTGTCTTCAAACCATGTGAGGTCTCGGTGTAACTGTGTTCTATTGTGCATCTGTCTGTAGTAATGCCATAGTTGACGGAATTTATTGAGCAGCGTCGGGACCGTCTCCCCCATAATATCTTGCTCTTCATGTCTGTACTGCCTAAGACCTTCCGCATTGGGGTATAAGGTCTGCCATCTATGAGGGCCTAGGCACTAGGCGGCAGGCCACCATCCAAGGAACTGTTAGATTGTAGAGGTATTATGGATGTGGACTTAGGTATTTATATGTGTATAAACTGTATATAACTCTATGTTCAATAAATATTAGGATCCCCTTTGAATTGCGTTTTAACATCAAGCTCCTCCCATTTCCATTTCCCTATCTTCTATCCCCACTCCTATATGTACACTTGTTGAGGACTGAAAACGTGCGTTTCATTCCTGATTTCATGATGGAATGCATGCCATAGAATGATGTCCAAAAGGAACGCATAACATGAGGTGTCACCGCTCATTGAGCGTGGTGACGTTATTAAAGACTGAATCAGACATGGAAAATCTCCCCGTCAGGAAAAAGAATGAAAAGCATGTCTGACAGAGGGAAATGGAATCCGAAAATACTCTACAGTCTACAAGTAACACCTGAAATAACTGAAGAACCAATGAGAACACACCAAGATCAATTAAGGGGATTTAAAAGGAGGAAGGGAGGAATTTTATTGCACTTTATTGTACTGTTGGTTTGCACAGCTTCTTGTCCCTGAGAGCGAAATTCACAGGACTGGTGGACTGGTATCAAAACTACCACATTTGCAGTTTTGAGCTTATATGTAAGTGATTAAAATTATCTTTGCACTTTATTGGTATTTGCACTATATTTTTGCACTTTTTTCCAACATCTATGGTCCAATGCTATTGAGGCTTCACAGCATGAGGAGAAATTCATTAATATCATCAAATATATTATGAAGGCTTGAACATGGCATTTAAAGTGTGAGTGGTCAATTGTATCTAACACTATTTTTAAATCAACACAGTTAAGCACTACCTTTCTTCTCATTCTCCCTAGCAGATTCACTGCTACTGTTTTTTTATATTTATGCTAGTAGATTGAGGAAGTCTTCGGGGTTGCAATTTCTGCATAAGGGAAGTCTGATTCTAATTTATATCTAATTGACGTTTAACTTTACATCTGCACTGTTCCACTGTTTAAGGATTGTGACTATCAATTTGAATATTTTTACAACAGGTACAGATGGTGTATGAAAGTAGCATGTTGCCCTGTACACTGTTCACTTTTACTGGTTTCTTATTGGGCACGACAGAATCACAAAATACAGAAATGATGCTCGTTGTATGATTCTGTTACACCTATGCTTTTAAAGAGTTTGGTACAGCACAGCCTACTAACTGCACAGTACAGCCTGTTAACTGCAAAACACAGCCAGAACAGCACAGTCTACAAAGAAATGCCATACACTGACCACCGGACTATTCACTAAAATCCGAATAGCTCCATACTGAATGAGACAAAACCATCCAGCTGCATATGGGGTCATTTGAACTGCAAAATCTAGACATTGCTCATGCTATTTAACAATATCCACACTTTGTAAGGGTACAAAAGATAGAGCAGGCTTAGCGCTAATCAACCAGATAAGGCAGGGCCGCAAACCAAAAAAGGGTATCCCTCCAACCCTTTTCAGAATCAACAGAAATAAACAAAAACAAAGAGGTTGCACCACAAGAATACAATAAAATACTGTTGTCAGTAATCAAATGAAATAGCCCAGAATAAAAAGGAATATCCCTTTAAATATACTATACATTTTTGGGTAGATGGTAGGTGTAGATGGTAGATTCTTCTACTGGAAAGTAGGTTCCTTGGTAAGATTCATATAGCTATATAAAACAGAAAGAGCAGGAAATCCAAGTGCAATAAATCAATATAAGAGTAGTGTATATAATAAAAACATGGTATCTTACTCACATTTAATGGAGCTATGACCAGCTCCAGTTGTAGTAGTGTACAGTGGTATAATCCCCACTTGGGATATGCGAATAAGTGTCCAAAGGAGAGGTAGTTTTGTTAAACCCACAATGACAAGAATATAAAAAGCCAGATAATAGTGCTCTCTGTTGCAATAAAAAATGCTAAAATAATAATTGTGGTCGGGGACAATAAGCTGAGTTATACTAGTGGTGCATAAGTCAGTTGTGGTGTACCAAAACCAATGTTCAGGAAGGCCTGTAAAAAGATTGCCCACCAGTTTAAATGGCTTGATAAATGGAGTGGTGGGTGTGTTGAACCAGACAGTCTCAGCCCAGAGGAAAAGTCAGCCTGTGTATTTAAAGGCCGGGATAACCCCTCCCACAACTACAGGCCCAGCCTTCCATTTGTGATCGGGGACAATAAGCCAATTTATATTAGCGGTGCATAAGTCAGTTGTGGTGTGCCGGAACCGATGTTCAGGTAGGCCTTTAAAAAGAGGGCAAAATGTTAATAGTTTAACACTTTAATACGTGTCGACATTAGACAATCGATACTTTAAATTTTATCAGCATACCGAAAAGCAAAGATTTGTTAGTGGGAGATATTGTATAACACCAAGATACTGGCTGACCTATGTTAGATGCCAAGTTGCGATGAGAGACTACCTATGATTTGGTCTGTTGGGTGCGTTTTCCACCGAGCATTGTGGCAGTATGTTGGTCTCTCGGTGAGGATAAAAGAGATTCAAAATAAGTTGGCCGTCACAGGTGAGTCCCTAACTGCTTTTGCCAAGAGGGCAGAAATGCAAAGCAGTAACTATGATTTGGCCCGATGGGCGAATACCTCCATAGAGGAGGATGGGAGGTGACCTCGCGGGACTGCTAAATAATGGCATAAAAAGCTGAAAACTATCTAGGGCCGCTTAAGGAACATAACAGCCAGACCAAGCTAAACATATGTTGTGTAGAGAGTGGTTGTTGTAAGAAGGTAGGTAGTATCGTATAGCGAGTCACTTGCATGGTAACTTGAAAAACATAAATGCGAAAAACTGTGGCATGATTAGACATACCCCTGACATACCCTGGCAGAGTTGATGGCAAAAATAAGTGAATAGAAAGGCTATGGGCAAAAGAAAGTGTACATAGGTCCAAAACCGAAATCACACTAGGGATTTCATAATTTAGAACAACACCATGAAAATGCAATGGCAAGATTGTCAGTAAGGTAGATTAAGTAGGTGCAATGAGCCGAGTGCAATGAGCCGAGAACACAAAATACTCTTGATATCTGATACCAACTAACCAAAGGAAATTGAACTGTATAATAAGTGACCGTATGAAGTATACCTGGTGAGTTGTGACCTACTTATATGCTCCTAGCATGTTTCGATATGTATGAAAGGCCATAAAAGGAGGTGGCTGGAATAATTGAACCCCTGTTAAGTATATGTCAAGGCGAGGGTACAATTACAAAATTAGTTGAAGATAAACAGCCGCAAGTTTGGAGCAAGTAGGCATTGTGACAGAAAGGCATATCAAAACATAACATTGCGGGGGGGGCGGAGCCTGGCTTCCTAGCAGGGTGGACGTGCTACACGATAGCTCCTGCAAACTAGCCGCAAAAACGGGGTATATACCTCGAATTATTGCACATACACTGCTGGGAAGGGGACTACAGAGTGGGGGAGACCCAGGCAAACGTAGTGATACCACACATGATCCCGAGACTCACCGGGTCCCCTCGAATCCAGCTTGCGGCCTACCTGCAAACGAGCCAGGGAGAGGCGGCCGCTCTCCTCGTTGGTAAACCTGCAGATGGCAACCTTGACGTACTCACCTCTAACCCCCCCCCCCCTCTGGACCGGCGGGGGTCATCCCGGTCCTCGCTGGGGACGATCACCCCCAAGCCACGACCAGCACAAGAGACAAGTCCTCATGCGGACCGAAGCGACCTAGGCACAAATAAAATGGCGGCACGGACTCAGTCCATACTGAACTGCACACTTAACAAGCCCCCTAAATGCACGAGAGAATTCTACAACCGGCTATGTGCCAATCTATGGATCAAGCTGCACGCCCGGGGACAGGCATTCAAGCAGGCGATGAAAATAGTAATGGCATGGATCCGCCCGGCGACTCGACGCCAAATAGGCGGGAATCTCCCCCATACCTTCACAGCAGCCCCGCGTCAAAGCAGAACCCATGAACCGGCACGGAGGACCAGCACCCATATCCTCATGACCCAGCAGGCGACCTACCAACGAGCATATTCTGCTCGCACCTCAGCGTTTTTAACAACTCTCAGCAGGCAGTGCACGGATCCACACACGAACACCCACGGTGCCGACCACGATACTGACCAGGAGACAGCACAGCATCACACCAGCGGGGCACACAGACGGAGACCCCCCACACGGACCGCAAGAGAGAAAGCATGGAAAAGTGGGGTAGAGGTGCCAACCATGAGACCTTCACAGCGGGACTTTGCGCAGATGCACCACCCACCGCAGGGATTACTCACCCAGTCCCGTCAAGGCATCGGCTGATCCCACGGGGACTGAAACTATACCACAGGCATAGTAACCTCAGACACTTGACTTTCTTTGCCCCTCTGGAACGCACACGCATGCCTGCTGATGTGTATCATTTATTTTATGTTTCCTATTTTGTTCAGCCTTATTTTCCTACATATCCCATCACTCGCAGCCATAACAGAGGCTATTAAGATAAGATGCTAGGGTAGATAGGGGGTTTTACTTATAACTTACTTTTTAAATCGATACTCTCATCTCATGTTCCACACATTCAACCCTCTGGCACTGCTCTTGCTTAACGGGCATATTTTTCATAAACCACGCGGAGTTAGCTACCGAGTTTAATTATAACTTGTAGTCAAAAAATGTCTATACTTTGTTTGCATATTTAATTTAAAATGACCTGCACTCGCCACTGAGAATAAGCATTGTGCAGCCTGTTTCCTTTATGTCTTTATGCCAGTCAGGCTATTCTAGCATGCCATTAATGTTTTAGCCTGTATAATGTTCCGAATTGTGTGACCTGGGGCGAAGCGGTTCTGCCTGTTTGGCCCCTCTTTAGTCAGCATGTTCACGTTGAGCACATTACGACAACGCCAACTTAAAATCTGCCTTCATTTTATGAATAACATCCAGCGGCTTCTAAGCTACAGAAATAGATATAATTCATAGATTCACTTATTTTAAACATTATTATCGCTAGTCTTCTCGATATGTTTAACTTGTGCTTCCTACCATCTCATTATCTGACTTACTTTGTTTCTGCTTGTTTGTTACTCTTGAGAAAAAAAAAAAATGTGCACCCTTTCTTAATTGCCACAGAAATATGTCTTTTGAAATGCCTGTAACTATTGTCGTGGCAAATTAACATGTCTGTCAAGCTTTTGCACATCAAAAAAAAAGAATTAAAAAAAAAAAAAAAAACATAACATTGCGGACAAGTGAAGTAACTCAGAATTAACAGATTACCTTGAATGCTGAATACTTGATGTACTGAATCTAGGCATAAGTTCCCACTGTGCATCCTTCCACTAGAAGGACCTGAAGTATGCATGAGTAAGAGCACCCTGATTTATATACAACCATCACATGATCAAATCCCATACCGTACTGGATGAAGCAATATACCAGAACTAGCAAGGTGAGGTTAAAACTCAAACAGTTAAAGGACCACTATAGTGCCAGGAAAACATACTCGTTTTCCCCGCACTATAGTGCTCTGAGGGTGCCCCCACCCTCAGGGACCCCCTCCCGCCGGGCTCTGGGGAGATGAAAGGGGTTAAAACTTACCTTTCTCCAGCGCCGGGCAGGGAGCTCTTCTTCTCCGATCCTCCTCCTCTCCTCCCATTCGGCTGAATGCGCACGCGCGGCAAGAGCTGCGTGCGCATTCAGCCGGTCTCATAGGAAAGCATTATCAATGCTTTCCTATGGACGCTTGCGTGCTCTCACTGTGATTTTCTGTCAGGATCGGGACAGGGATCCAACACGCAGAGTACAAACAGTAGCCAGATATGTATACCGGACCTTAGAATGGTCGGACTAACGTAAGTAGTACAGTATAGAATGGTCAAAGACAAGCCGAGGTCGAGGGTAACAGAAGACAGGTAAGCGAGAGACAAGCCGAATCAAGGGTAACAGAGATAAGCAGAGTAAGGTAAACAAGCCGGGTCAAAACCAAAAGGGATAATAGAATACACAAGCACTGAGTGACTAGAACAAGCTAGAACCACGACAGGGCAATGAGCTAATGAAAGAAGCTCTGTTAAATACCCTGTTCAGAGCAGTAACCACGCCTCCAATGCGTCCTGATTGGTCCTGCAGCAATTGAGTGACAGCTGCTGGTTGGAGAAATAGGGCTATATGAAGGACACGGAAGTATGGAATGAACAAAAGGATAAGCATACCAAGTGATGTCCATTTGTAAAGGTATGTAGAGTAGTTAGGCTAGAAGGGTAGTAGCATGGCATGCAGTGGAGGGCCAACTAGAAGACCCATGCCAAAGGATGACCAGTATACAACCAACACAACAGATTATATGGTCTCGATGTAAGTAACTTGAGACATATAACGTTGCTAATACTGTGCAAGAATGCAGTGACACAGTATGTGAATAATGATATAATGTCTAAACAATACCAGAGAGTTTTGAAGGCCGAGTTAGGGCTGTATAGGCTGGTTGGTTTAGGCCTAGCGAGACGAAGTGGTGTAATGAAACGTTACAAGAAAAAAGTGTTTATATATTGTGACAAACTATTTAGGATGGTGGTCAGGGGTGTATATCTGGCACCCAGACTTTTGCGCAGCCACTATCCTGACATGTGGGTAAGCACATGCAGCCCCAGGAAAAGTTAAGTTTAAATGTAGTTTTTTTTTTTTCTATGTTGTTATTTGGGTCCCTGGGGTGGAGTATTCGGAATAGCAGGGTGGGCCGATTCTCCACCCACTATCAGTGTGGCTATGCATGAGTCCAGCCCAGGTTATCTCAGGAGTTCTAGCTCACTGCCTAATGAGGTCATTAGCCTCACCAGTAGGGGCTGTGAGCAGCTTTATAACTGCTGTTAAAGCAGGGTGGAATGAGGGAAGTGTTTTGTGGAGAAAGAAGGTTTGCTGCCTGTTGTATCCCGCTACTTCTTAACAACAGAAAAGAAACAGGCCAGAGGCCTTTGAAACTTGTATTTGTCTTGATCTGGCTTCCTTACCCTAGAGGGCTTTGCAGTTGCCAAAAGATCCTGGACAAACACACACAGGGAAGTAAGTTTGTCACAATATATATATATATATATATATATATATATATATAACCCCCACAAAGCAGGAAGGTGCTTATGCAAAGCCCAAATGAGGGGCTAAATTGGTCATATTGGGCCGCCCACAGAGGGCAATGTAATGGGAATGTAATAAGGGTCCAGTACGGCCACCGCTACCATATGGTCTCAAAAGGCAACATATAACCAATCTGGAAAACTGAATTACGCAAGCCCTATATTGAACCTGTAACCTTCCAAAACACCATAAAACCTGTACATTGGGGGTATTGTTCTACTCGGGGGACTTCGCTGAACACAAATATGAGTTTTTGAAAACAGTAAAACATATCACAGCGACGATATTGTCAGTGAAAGTGACATTTAAAAAAATAAAAATTACACACAAACGGCTCTTTCACTGATTATTACATTATCATATCCCATGCCCTACAGGACATATACTCTGGGTTGTCTACTTTTAAAAAAATACGTACATGTGAGGTGTGATTCAGAGATTCATGACATATAAGAGTATTACATTGTCACTATTGATACATTTTAAAAATATATATTTTGAAACAGCAATGTCCTACTTGTACTTATAGCCCTATGACTTGCAAAAAAAGCTTAAAATGTGAAGGAATACCCCATCACTTTTGGCTCCTTCGTACATACACATTCGTATTTAGTTTTACTTCATTGTTTTGTTCGGTTCCCGAATTACTGAACACAGGGAGCATTCTACATGAATCAGCTTTCATCTACCTTATGTGGTTTTCGTACAAAACCCACGAACGGAGACCGGCTTTTGCCACAATTTTCCTGGAACTATTTTGGGCTTCAACCTCGTGGCAGACCGGTCAGAACTTCCCCACGATGGCGATCCAAAATTACCAAACGGATCTGGATGATTTTTGGTTATATTGTTTGCCCAGACCCAGGCTATCAGGGGATGTGGGGTTTCCTTGTATTTTAGGGGTACTTTTGGGATGGTTAAGAAATGTATGATTTTTCTGTTCCTGAGAGATACTATAATTAGCAATGTGTATTAAGATAATTATCTCTCAGTACAGAGGATCATGGGAGGGAAATCCCTGTTTTTCTGTATTAGAAACCATGTGTTGGGGCTTTTGCATAAAAAGCTGTGTGTGGCTCAACCTCCCCCCCCCCCCCCCCCCCCAAAAAAAAACAGTCTTCTCCCAGCATTAAGCCTTGGCTCATGTGTGGAGGTTTATGGAACAGCTGTGATATTTTTATCTTTGGGATTATTGGTGTTCATGTATTGGGAAAAAGGCATCCGTGGCGGTGGTATTCTGGCAGACCGCCACAAAGAACATGTTAAAATTGGGTATTTCTAAACTCAGGACAACATTTTGAAACTATTTAGCACAGGTGTTTTTTGTTTTTTAATTTTTTCATCATATTTTATATTTTTTTTATAGTGAATTATATGATATTATGAAAATAATGGTATCTTTAGAAAGACCATTTAATGGCGAGAAAAACTGTATATAATATGTGTGGGTACAGTAAATAAGTAAGAGGAAAATTACAGTTAAACACAAACACCGCAGATGTAAAAACAGCCCTGGTCCTTAACGGTAAGAAAATTGAAAAACAATCTGGTCACTAAGGGGTTAAAGAGGATAAGGATTTTTTACATTTTATGTGTACAGAGAATATTTCCTCAACCTCAACAAGTTTGGGCTTGACATAAAGTCAGTCAGTTGCAACACGTAACCATATAATGATTAAACAATGTAGGCCCAATGAGTGCCCAAATACCCAGAGGGCAGACAAATAACATATTAAATTGTAGGGTGACAAATGCATATGATAAAAGTCGATATTTCCTAGTGAGGGCCATATACAGTAAGCAGAATGAGGCATCGCTGTGATGCTATGTACGATTAAAATAGGCTGAATTTGCGTTAGTGATACCGGAGAAACTGACGGAAGCCAAGCACAGAGAAGTGGACACAGGTTTCTTCAGGAAGGAAGAGATTCCTTATTCGATTCACCGACCGGGGCTCAGAGGGACTAATGTCACCAAAAAACAGCAAAGTCTGAGCCCAGAACTGACTGTGTAAATGCATGATATAGACATATAGCTCCTCCTATAGTTAACTCTACCCACATATAATCTTTACCCAATCAGCTGAACAAAGCCTAACTTCCCTTACCTGTTAGACCACATGGCTCACCCAGAACAATGGAGGAGGGGAAGTGTTTTCAGTTCCTGCATTCCTGCACTTGCTCAGTACACTGTTGATTGTATCTTAGCTACGTGTAACTGACTAACTGATACACCAACATACACATATGCCACGTGGAAATCTCGGCCTACTAAATTTAATTTCTAACGAGCTTCCACCACATTCCCCCCTTTGATGCTTCTGATATATATAATAATTCCAGATGCATCACCTAATCATCGCTTACTTACACCTCAAGTTGCCATGAATCAGAACAGACCTCGTAAGCATCTTTACAAATTCCTTCAGCACTCCTCATTCTTGCTATGCAAACATAACCTATAATGGAGGTCTTTAATCATCGCCACTCAGATTTACCTCTAACACTCACTTGATAATGAGTTTGAGAAAATATTAACTGTTCAACTGTCTCAGAACCGGAATACATTACCTCCTTTGCTTCCCATGGCCATTGGTCTCCCATGTTAGTACCTCCACACACATAGCAGTTGGCTACATTAAGACTACCAGCAATGCTTTCGGCTAGATCTATAAATACGTTTTTCGCATTATGGGGGATCTTATTTTCCACACTCATCTCCTCATAGAAGGAATGAAAGACCTGATGAGTCTGGGTTTCTACAGTATCGGTCTCTATTCATATAAATAATATTGTCCCAGGATCCAAACCTGTTCCATATATCTGGAACCCAAATAAGTTCCCAAACCTATCTATGAATCGTTCTGGGTCATTGATAAGTATATGGACACTCCCTAGACTTACAATATGGCTTGGTAGGCAACTTAGTGACGATCATATCCTTATCTACTGTCTGTCCCGAGGTTGCCCACCCTACACAGGACCAATACGGACAATAATTATATCTTTATTTGGGCACTTTGGATCCATATATTTGTACTTACTACTGGGGCAAATATATTTATCATTAGACCCATACGTTTTTTCCCATTTAAGATCACCACATACATTCCACGGTTTCCTACCACCTGATATCGCCTTACATGCATCAAATAGCTGAACACCTGAAGAATGTACGGTTTCTAGTATGGTCTTATTTATCAGGGTCCCCTGTGAGTCTCCATTCCGAATAGTCAACCAAATTGTACGGGGTTGATACTCTGGACTAAAACACCTAGGTTCTCCTGCTCTTAGATGGCATACACTATAATCTATACTCAAGTATCTACACTTAGATACATGTCCTTTACACTCATATTGTGAATGCCAAATAAGGGTCTGGGAAATATGATTGCCTGTTTTCGTAGTCTTAATGCAAACCTCACAGCCTGGTGTGTCGGTACCTCTACACAAATATACACATTATCAAACACATCACTCCTGACATCTTTGTCCTGACTCTTCGACCGTGCGATGGCACCTCAGCTTCCAGGATGTGAGGGCTGCAGGGAATGGAGTCCTTCCTGATCCTCAATTTTCTTCACAGAGGTTTTTTCCTCTGGCTTAACGTTGGTAGGTGGCTTTATTGTGGCCGTCAAAACACCTACTTGTAGATCTTTGTTGATGTTCCCTTTTAACAACATTCTCTTCGCAAAAAACACTTTTAATCCTACTGGGTCACACGCTTCAACCGGATCTTGCAAGGATACTCTGGATCTATGGTAGCTTGTCAGGAATCTGCCGCTGTTTTTTTTACCCTAGAGTGATGAATCCACGGAGTCACTTCTACAACCTTTACAACTGTTGGGGTAGATAAAAGAACAACATAGGGACCTCTCCACTTGGAACCTAATGGAACAGTGTTCCATTCTTTTATCCACACTTGATCCCCTGGATGGTAAGAATGAACAGGTGGATATATGTTCACAGGTAACCTATCTTGCACCTATTTCTGTACCTTCATCATAGTTTTACTCAACTCAGCCACCTACAGCCGAGTAATTCCACCATCAAACTGACATAAATCTCCTCCTAAATTACTGAGTATGGAAGGTAGATGCCCATACATAATTTTTCAGCAGTACCCCAGAAACAAAAGAAAGCATCTTTGAGGTCTAGGAAGGTATAGTAGGTTGCCCCACCTGGTATTAAAGCAAGCAGATTATAGGGGATGGGTACCACTGGGTGTATATTGACTACTGCATTATTAACTGCTTTTAATCTTGTACAGGATGATACTCATCTGATCCCGGCTTCTGAACAGGTAATAATGGAGTGTTCCAAGGGGAGGTACAGAATTTTAGGATGTCACACTTATCCACATAGGTTTGTATATTTTTCTTAGCCCTCTATAATATATGGTACTAACTAAGGCTAACAGGATACGCTCCAAGCTTTAATTCAATGTGTATTGGTGGAATATTGCGAGCAAGTCCTGGAGGATTATTCTCTGTCCATATTCTTGAAATGTCAAATAAGGATTCATCACTCTTAGGGTCTGTATTTGTTATTATAGAGTAGAAGTGCCATTCTTCTTCCCTTTGCACCGATACTGATATTATGCCTGGTGATCTATTAAACTTCAGATGCGTTGATCCGTTGGGTTTAAAAGTTATCTGGGCTTGAAGCTTTGATAATAGATCTCGTCCTAAAAGCTGAACTGGACACTCCAGCATATATAGGAACTGGTGCTTAACAAAATGGCCTCCTAGAATACAAGTATGACTCCTGAGAATTGGTCTAGCAGCGCTTTTCCCAGTAGCTCCTATCATAGTTATAGTCTTCCTGAAGGAGGAACAACTAGGTTAGTTACCACAGAGTACTCAGCACCAGTGTCAATCATGAAAGAGCTCCTCTTTCCCTCTATTGATACATCGACCATAGGCTGCACTCGGCTAAAGGGGGATGGAGCCCAGTCGGTATCAATAGTCTTCCATGACAGTGTCAGCCAGACCGACAAAATCTCTATCTTCTCTATCCCTTAATCTCTGGGTAGGGGAATAGTATCTACTTTCCTGAACACCTCCTCTGTTACTACTGTCATTCCCTCCAAGACTTTCTCTATAGCCACCTCTGTAACCATCTCGTAACCTTCTCTCTTGTCTTATTTATAACTTGCTTTATATTCCCTCTGTGGGCAGTCACTTTTCCAATATCCTTCCTCTCTACAATATGCACAGTGATTCCTACTTCCTCCCTTACTCAGCCTATTCTCAACTCCTCTATTCACCTCCCTTCCCTGTCTCTCTACACTTATGATAGCTACAGCCAGTGGCGTACACACAACCCATGGGGCCCCGGTGCGAAAACTGATCCGTGCCCCCCCCCCTCCCCCCGCGCTTACTCTGCGCGGGCTGGGGCCGCAACACATGGCGGCGGGCACCTGGTCGCAGGGCTGCGAACCGTGCGACCGCGGTATGTACGCCAGTGCATGCATAAACACATACACTTAAAGGACCACTACAGACACCCAGATCAAATCAGCTCAATGAAGTGGTCTGGGTGCCAGGTCTCTCTAGTTTTAACCCTGCAGCTGAAAACATAGCAGTTTCAGAGAAACTGCTATGTTTCACTGAGGGTTAATCCAGCCTCTAGTGGCTGTCTCATTGACAGCCGCTAGAGGATTTTCTGTGATTCTCACTGTGAAAATCACAGTGAGAAGACGCTGAACGTCCATAGGAAAGCATTGAGTAATGCTTTCCTATGGGCGGTTTGAATGCGCGCGTGGCTCTTGCCACGCATGTGCATTCGGAGCTGAGAGGCGGATCGGGACGGAGAGATCCCCAGCGCCAAGGGAGCCCGGCGCTGGAGAAAGGTAAGTGCTTTAGACACACACACACTCTCATGAACAGACGCACACATTTACTGACAGACACACACTCAGTGACAGACACACACACTCACTAACACACACACACACTAACACACTCACTAACACTAACACACACTAACGCACTCACTAACGCACTAACACTCACACTAACTAACACACTCACTAACACTAACACACTCACTAACACTAACACACTCACTAACACACTCACACTAACACACTCACTAACACTAACACTCACTAACACAATCACTCACACTAACACACTCACACTAACACAATCACACACTAACACAATCACTAACACTAACACTCACTAACACAATCACTCACACTAACACACTCACACTAACACAATCACTCACACTAACACAATCACTCACACTAACACTAACACAATCACTCACACTAACACACTCACACTAACACAATCACTCACACTAACACACTCACTAACACTAACACTCACTAACACAATCACTCACACTAACACACTCACACTAACACAATCACTCACACTAACACAATCACTCACACTAACAGTAACACAATCACTCACACTAACACACTCACACTAACACAATCACTCACACTAACACACTCACTAACACTAACACAATCACTCACACTAACACACTCACTAACACACTCACTCACTCACTAACACACTCACTCACACTAACACACTCACTCACACTAACACACTCACTAACACTCACTCACACTAACACACACACTCACACTCACTCACACTAACACACTCACTCACACTAACACACTCACTAACACTAACACAATCAATCACACTAACACAATCACTCACACTAACACACTCACTAACACACTCACTAACACACTCACTCACTAACACACACACACACTCACACTAACACACTCACTCACACTAACACACTCACTCACACTAACACACTCACTAACACACTCACTCACACTAACACACTCACTCACACTAACACACTCACTCACACTAACACACTCACTAACACACTCACTCACACTAACACACTCACTAACACACTCACTAACACACTCACTCACACTAACACACTCACTAACACACTCACTAACACACTCACTAACACACTCACTAACACACTCACTCACACTAACACACTCACACGTTTTTTTTTTGTTTGTTTTTTAATTTAATCCCCCCAGCCTCCTTACCTGTGGGAGAGCTGGGGGGATTCCCTGGGGTCCAGTGGTGTTGCTGGCCGTGCTGTCACCCGGCTGGCGGGCGCGCGAGGGAGCACTGTTCCCTGGGTGCTCCCTCTTCAGCTCCCTCGCGCGCCGCGTACTGATGCCGGAGCCGGAAGATGACGTCATCTTCCGGCTCCGGTTTCAGTGCGGTGCGCGAGGGAGCTGAAGAGGGAGCACCCAGGGGACAGTGCTCCCTCGCGCGCCCGCCAGCCGGGTGACAGCAGGGCCAGCCTCGGGGGGCCCGGAGGTGGCCGGCTCTTGGGCCCCCCAGCAGAAGAGGCTGGCCCTGTGGGTACATACCTGGGTCGCAGGGCGGCCGGGCCCCCTGGTGGGCCGGGCCCGGTCGCAGCCGCGACCCCTGCGACCCCGGTATGTACGCCACTGGCTACAGCTAGCATATCTGCCTTCATCCTCATTTTACGTTCTTCCTCCTGCTTTGTTTCAATCTCCCTGTTCATATACACCTGACTTGCAATTTCCATTAACTGTGATATGGATATTCCTACAAATCCCTTTAACTTTAGCAATTTTCTTTTGATATCACCTTGGATCTGGCAGACAAATGCTGAGTTGTTCATTCGAGAGTTCTCAGGGGCCTCTGGATTAAAAGGAGTATATAATCTATATGACTCCAGCAATCTCTCATAGAAAGCACTAGGTGACTCGTCGGCTTTCGTAAAGGAATTATGGGTCTTCCAATTAAACAGATCAGTCATGGTAAAAGGAACATAAACAAATACAGGGTCTGCCAACTGTAATTGACCATTAATATCAATGTGTGGTGGACCAGGGGTAAGCTGCAGTGGCATTTGTAAATGTCAAAGTTGGAGGGCACCGGTCATTTGTCAGGTTAGGGTGGGACTTAGATAGGGTTGTTTAGTCATAGGTTCCGGTCGGGGAGTGGTGAGGTAGGTGGAAATGGATAAATTAATTTTACTGGTCAGTAACTCGGTTAACAAAATGTTTCGGACAGGGCAAGGAGGAGCCTGACCAGTAACCAAAAATGGTAAAAGTGTATTCCAGCGTTCTATACCATTGACCATTTCATCCAGTTGTATTTCAAAACTAATTTACTGTTACTAAAGGCACACAAGGCTCAGTAATTATAGTGTTATGTCAGTGGTTATGGTGTTTTCAGTGGTTATGGTATTATCAGTGCTTATGGTGTTTTCAGTGGTTATGGTATTATCAGTGGTTATGGTGTTTTCAGTGGTTATGGTATTATCAGTGGTTATGGTATTGGCAGTGGTTATGGTGTTTTCAGTGGTTATGGTATTATCAGTGGTTATGGTATTGTCAGTGGTTATGGTATTATCAGTGGTTATGGTGTTTTCAGTGATTATGGTATTGTCAGTGGTTATGGTATTATCAGTGGTTATGGTGTTTTCAGTGATTATGGTATTGTGTAATTGCTGAGAATTATCTGATTCAGTGGACTCAGTTACTGTTATTAAGAATTCTCCTCACAATTTTGACTGCTAATAATGAAACTGAACAATAATAATAAAAAAAAACACTAAAATACCCTTCCACCAAAAAGGGCCTCAGGGTACAAAGAACCAGTTGGGGGGGTAGGTAGGCACAGAAATAGGAGGGCTTAAAGCAAGGGGACAGGCATCTGAGAGCCAGGGACAATAGAGCACAGGTGGACATACCAGCTGCACCAGTTCTTGCTAAATAATTTAATTGAGGGATGGTCAGATGGGTCAGATTCCATTGGGGATGGACAAACCAGTTTTGGTAACCATCTAGTAACACAAACTGTCAAAATACCAGTCAAAATATGGAAACTGGTCATAAAATTCAAGCATAGTAGATACAGCCACATGTACACGCTGCACTAGATTTAAATCAAGACAGATTACCACAGAGGCCATTCTCTACTACATAAGGTAGTCAGGTGATTTGGAGCCAATTTAACCCCAAAATCACACACATTATATCCCTTTTTAAAGTTATTTAGCATACATTCTAAGGGATTACCAATCTTTGAATCCGGCGCAGCCATACTTAGCAACGGAGCGTTTAATTCAAAGAAACACAACAAACACACCTCCAACAGTCACACTCGTTTCCTTGGCAACAGCACCATGTGGCACAGTTACTAGGTCAAACTCATACAACAAAACATACAGGGAATTCCCGTACACACACAGCTGTTACACCAGTCACTAAATAACTAATACTGTGCCCTTTGGCGAAACTATACAGTCACCCACGCTATAATTCCCTATATCTGAATTACCCAATTACCCGTCTATAACACACCCCAGTAACATCGTCTTTACAAACAGTAGTTATAGTACGGTTAGCATTGGTTAGAGTACAATTTAAAGTCACAGTTCAGTTAGTAGTGGTAATGGTGTTAAACATACAACATAAACGACAGTTATTAGTAGTTATTTACAGTATCAGTAATTATAATACATGGTTATGGTACCGTGCGCTATGATACAGTTACACACTATTCACACTCTCGCTAGACGGCAGAGCTCACGCTATCTAGCAAGATATACAGTCTACTACAATCTTTAACACATTTACAATTCCCAACTAATCTATTGGCCAGTACCTCGGTGGACTACCTAAAACAATTTACATCCGTTTTGGTTAGCCACGCTGCCCAAGCACCACATATAGCGAACTAGAGGGCGGAATTTACAACAGCACCCTCTTAGTCTATATACTCTATCAAAAGTCTAGTGGGTTCCAAATTTACACGCCTTCCCACTTAGCCAAGATAGGTTGAGATCTAGCGGACCGAATTTACACAGACGCCGCTTAGTCTCCCGGTCCCTCCGACCTAACGAACGTAATATACACCCTAGAACGCTAGTCTAGACAAGACACCGGTGTCCGGCTTGGGCTATTTACACAGAACCCAGCCTGACTCCAAACCAAAATTAAATGGGCTGACTACAGGGCGTTTAATTACGAGCGGTGCGCCTTCGCTCCTTCCCTCCACTGGAGGGGGCAGATTCCATACACAAATAATCCCTTATGGGCCTACCGCACAATCGGTATCCAATACCCCTAGTGGGTCCACCGTCTAAAACAGTAGTCGTCTTACCTCCTCGTTCCTGAACCTGAGTTCACACTCATCGACGGGGACACCCCAGCACTTACTACGTAGAGGCCGATGATCTCCTGGACAACAGACCAGTGGCGCCGAGACGAAAGGAGGTCCACGCAGAAGTTCAGGGGTGCAGCCGTAGAGAACGTGGGCAAAGATAGACCGTCTCACGCCTCTGCTTCTTAGCCACCGTTAACGATGAGCTTCCCGGCCAATTGCACCAAATGATACCGGAGAAACTGACGGAAGCCAAGCACAGAGAAGTGGACACAGGTTTCTTCAGGAAGGAAGAGATTCTTTATTCGATTCACCGACCGGCGCTCAGAGGGACTAATGTCACCAAAAAACAGCAAAGTCTGAGCCCAGAACTGACTGTGTAAATGCATGATATAGACATATAGCTCCTCCTATAGTTAACTCCTCCTATAGTTAACTCTACCCACATATACTCGTTACCCAATTTTTACATTTTATGTGTACAGAGAATATTTCCTCAACCTCAACAAGTTTGGGCTTGACATAAAGTCAGTCAGTTGCAACACATAACAATATAATGATTAAACAATGTAGGCCCAATGAGTGCCCAAATACCCAGAGGGCAGACAAATAACATATTAAATTGTAGGGTGACAAACTGGAATGCATATGATAAAAGTCGATATTTCCTAGTGAGGGCCATATACAGTAAGCAGAATGAGGCATCGCTGTGATGCTATGTACGATTAAAATAGGCTGAATTTGCGTTAGTGATACCGGAGAAACTGACGGAAGCCAAGCACAGAGAAGTGGACACAGGTTTCTTCAGGAAGGAAGAGGTTCTTTATTCGATTCACCGACCGGGGCTCAGAGGGACTAATGTCACCAAAAAACAGCAAAGTCTGAGCCCAGAACTGACTGTGTAAATGCATGATATAGACATATAGCTCCTCCTATAGTTAACTCTACCCACATATACTCTTTACCCAATCAGCTGAACAAAGCCTAACTTCCCTTACCTGTTAGACCACATGGCTCACCCAGAACAATGGAGGAGGGGAAGTGTTTTCAGTTCCTGCATTCCTGCACTTGCTCAGTACACTGTTGATTGTATCTTAGCTACGTGTAACTGACTAACTGATACACCAACATACACATATGCCACATGGAAATCTCGGCCTACTAAATTTAATTTCTACCGAGCTTCCACCACATTAGTAGTGACATTTGCAATATCCGAATGACTGAACAAACTTACTGTTTTGTTGAACAACAACAGTTAAAGAAACTGTGGCTGGGCCGGACGTGGCAGTGCCCCATGAGCTTCTAGGGAGGACACTGTGGTTTACAAGAGTGAGGTAAAATGAATACTTGCATGGGCCACACTAGGCCAAGACCAGCTTGTCTGGAGTTTAGGCAGTTTGTGTTTATGACCTTTGAACTGGAAGTAGATGGTTCTGTACTGAACCAGACAGTCTCAGCCCAGAGGAAGGGGCAGCCTGTGTATTTATAGGCTGGAGTAACCCCTCCCACAACTACAGGCCCAGCCTTCCATTTGTAGTGAATACTCACAAATATAGAGCAGGCAAACTGCTCTATGGATAAGGCGCCGGTGGTATGATCCCCACCCAGGATTTATTTGGAGTAGTCAGGAAGCACGGAAGCAAATATGATAAAATAAATAAATCTACAACAAAAGGTCATTTGGCACAGTACACAAGTATAGTGACCAAAATCCTTTATTAGATAAGAAAGTCATATTTTCCATAACGTGTTTCACTGCATAGTTTTATCAATGGAAGCAATACAATCATTCTGGTTACATGGGGTTTATATATGTCAAATTTAAAATTGGCACCAAAAAAATTACATCACAGTCCAATTAGTAAATACAATAATTGTAGATTATGCTAACGGTGTGTACCTATAATCTTAATTTTAGTAATGACAGGATGTGAATATTTGCATAATCTTTCTTTACTAAACAACTCCAGCAGCACAGATTAATCAAAATTTTTAACCAATCAGAATCAAGAAACGTTTCTACATGTCTCTGTGGTGCCTGCCTCTTCCTCTTTCTTTGAAGCGAAACTAGTAGAACAACGAACAAGAATAGCGTCCATAACGTAGTGGATCTGTCAAACTTCCACAAAAGGTGCAAATGACAATTAATCCGTGGTAGTTCTGTGTAGATAGCCAATTTTCATACTGAAAGGAACAAAAAAAGTAAAAGGCAACAAAATGACCATTTTTCATGCATACTATAGTGAACATAATATACTGTAATGTTGTCTGAGTAAACATAACTTGTAATCTAACAGACATAACTCGTTGGAGATGAAGCGTAAACAGTAGCAACATACCAGAAATGATAACAAACAGAGAAGGTATGTAAACAAATAATCATAGCAGAGAAAAAAAAACATCTAGAGATGGTACACAAAATAAGGGAGGGTAATATTCACCTCCGGTTATTATTAAAATTAAGATTCTAGGTACACACCGTTACCATAATCTACAATTTTACCACATGACAGGAGACTTCATATTTGCATTTTTAACGCTATGTAAAAAGAGCAAAGGAAGCGTGAGAAGCAGGTCTGAAGTAGAAAATCCGAAAAGTGTCTTCGCAAGACCAGTCCGCAGAACGCGTGATATCCGACAACGAGGCACCCAATGAAAAGGCTTGCATAGCTGCCGCATACGGAATGTGCCCCGAACGACGGTTCAACGCCCGCCAGGGAAAATAGCCATCTGACCCATCTAGCAAGGGTCGTGGATGAGACTGGTCCATGTGGTTGTACATAAGACACGAGTAATTGCCCCGAGGGCGCACGATGGAGAGTTGCGGTGACTTCCACATAACGAAGGAGAGTTTTGATCACGCGTTCGTTGAGCGGAGGAAAAAAAAAACGGGTAAAAAACAGAGGATGTATTTGTTTTCGTCCGTCGCAAAACCGAACAAGAGACACCCTCCGGTGAGAAGGGAAGACCGTCCACGTCGAACACTCTGACATCCGATATCCGACGGAACGAGACAAGAAATAGCAGTAAAGTAAGTTTAGCCAACAGTTATCGCAAGTATAGCGACTTGTCAGGCCATTTCCGAATAGACTCCAAGACCAACACAATGTTCCAAAGACGCGAATACTTCAGGCACGGTGGGCGAGATAGGCGTATACCTTCATGAGGCGACAGACCAATGGATCCTGTCCCACCGGACGTCTGAGGACAGGGATGTGGGCTACCGATATCGCAGATTGTGTGACGTTAACCGAACGATAGGATTGGCCCGTCGAAAACATGGAGGATAGAAAGTTCAAAACTACGGGAACAGGGTCTGAAAAGGGATCTGAGTCTGGAGAGGGAGACACCAGTGAGCCCATCTGTTCCAGGCTGCCAGGTATTACCATTGAGTGCCTGGGGCCCAGGAGTCCCATAGGAGAATGATTAGGGAAGGATATAGTGATACACGGTTGACATTACATTATCTATTTATTTATGGATTTTATGGATTTATGTAGTGAATAAAAAAGAGCAATCCTTGCATCCCTGCGTAGACACTACCGAGGAGCCCTATGGTGTTCCAATCTATGATTCTCACATTCATATGAGTGTAGGATTAGGTCTTCACGTGTCAAATCATAAATGTGACCTTAACCCTACCCAAAGAAGACATTGGAACACCACGGCCATGGAATAAAGTCAATTAATTTAACAAAATTCCAGCATTTAAAAGGAAGTATAGGTAGGGGAAGTATTTTAAAATGGAAGATACTACAATGCATGTCCTCAAAACACCTCAAAAAAATTAGTTTTGCAACCCACCAGACCAATGCATTTGCATTAAAGAATGTTCAATAAACAAGAAACATTACATTTTTACAATCCAGAAACATGATTAAAAAAACAAACAAAAAAAACGATTTTAATAACATCTCTGGGGAAAACAGTAACAGACCTCAAAACCTAACCAAGTAATTGAAGGGACTTTCTATTGCAATGCGTTACTGTTTAGATAAATCCATCCTGTTTATAAAACAAACTCAGACACAGCAGATAGAGGCCTGTTTAGTTTTCACTGCAAGTAGATCCGTTAGGTCAGGGTTCTTCAAACTCTGGTCCTCCAGCTGTTGCTGAACTACAACTCCCATGATGCTCTGGCTATCTATTTCATTCAAAGAATCATGGGAGTTGAAGTTCATCAACATCTGGAAGGCTAGAGTTTGGAGAACCCTGCTTTAGATCCTTAGACAGTGGACACCATCTATTGACTGGTTGCTTTATTTATCTCTTATTATTATTTGCCCCATCTGGTAAGTACACATTCCTAATCTGTGCTATTGTTATTTTTAAAGATCTTGTTATTATTCACATTCATTATCATCATACCATATGCATAATATCAATTCCATTATATACAAGAAGGGCCTCAATTTTAAGAACCCTGTCACCTACCTCTACCCTCCTCCAGATTGAGCATTCAATGAAGATACAATTTTTATGAAATACTCACATTGAATGTTTTAGAAATTCACTGAAATTGGCAATCTATTCAAAAAATATAATTAGATTTCATCTCTGTATTTCTGTTACCCTCAGCAAGTTTGTAAAAAGGCTGAGATTACCTTTTGTCAAGCTTGTTATTTCCCCCAGTTGTCTGCTTCGTGTGCCTTGTTTACCTGGGAAAGAGATGGCAGCAGCATACACTATGGGAAAAAGGCAGATCAGCAGAGGCAGTTTGTAATTCAGTGGCCGGGTCCAGTGTTAGGAAGGACGCCGGCCGTTGCATGGCGGCGCTATATAATAACGCCACCCACAATGACAACACTAGTGACGTGAACGTGCGTGCGGCATCACGTTTTTGCCCTGCACGCACTTTCTGGAGTCATGGGACCTAAATTCGCCAATAGCAGGATTTACTGGGTTATTTAAACCCAAACCTGCAGTTGTTCAGTGCCCTGCCATGGTTTACATCCTGTTGGTTATCCGAGAGCGACTGATTCTGATATTTGGTTTTTGATCTTGGCTTGACTTCCCGTATTTCTGGTATCACTGACCCTTTGGCTTTGTTCTTTACGCATTTGTTCCTTTCTGTATTCCTCGGCTCGTTAATGTTTATTCTATTACATTAATTCCGGCCATTCAAAGGCCCGGTAATACGTTGTTACTGTTTGTATTTGTTATGTGTTTTACTTAATTCTGCGTGTTGGGCCACTGGTTCGTACTGACAATTAGGCAGGTGGTTTTAATGTTGTGGCTGATTCATATATATTATTTATATAAATAGGCATTCATTTGATAGAATAGGACCTGACAAAAATTGAGTCTATTGGCTTTGTGGCAAGTTTATGCAATGCATGATAATATATTGCAACTAAACCCCATTATTTTTCTCTATGTCAGGTGTTTTTTTTTTTTAAATGATTACATTTTGTGAGCTTTGAATTTAGTGTGAGTGTGCTGAATCTTGTATGTTGTAGTACGTGGCCTCAGCAGAACCCTTATAATGTATGCATGTTTAGGTGAGTGTAGCCTTCTTGGTTACATATATAAATATATTTGGGAGACCAGATTCTGCAACCCTCCCTGTCACAGGTGCTTCATTCTAAGGCCCTATGTAACCTTGCACTGCAGACAGTCCTAGATGCATGGGTTTCCCAAGTAGGTGGGTTAATCTCATAAGAAAAGGCATTCATTTGTTGGAATAGGAACTGCCAAAATAGGGGTAACATGACATTGTGAGAGGCTTATGCAGTGTAACTAAACTTCCATCCAACTACATTCAGGGCCATCATCAGACATTTTGGGACCCCTAACTGCTCAAGGTCTGGGCCCTCGGGGGCCCACCTCCAGGCCCGCCCCAAAATCCCACCTCCAAACCCCGTCCACAGGAATACACACACACACACACACACACACACAGACACTGGAACAAAATGAACACAGATACACACACACACATACACACACAAAAAGATACACACATACTGACACACACACATACATACTAACAGACACACATACTGAAACAGACATATAGAGACATACATAGTGACACAAATACACATACTAACATACAGGGCCGCCATCAGGGCATGACAACCAGGGCCGGCCTTAGGGGTGTGCGAGCTGTGCGGCCGCACAGGGCGCCATGGAGCAGGGGGCGCCATGCGGCCGCACAGCCGGCCGGGATTAAAAAAAAAATATATATATTTTTTTTTTTTACATTTGCGGCGGGGGCTGAGCTTACCGTGCGGCGGGGGCGGAGCTAAAAGCGACGGAAAACTGATGCAGGGGAAGCAGGAAGGAGTCCCTGCTTCCCCACCAAACAGTCACCAGGAGCTGCACTGCCTCCACAATGAACTCAACAGGTAACTGTGTGATTGTCAGGTGAGTGTGACTCTCTGCCTGTGTGTATTACTGTCTGTGTGTGTGTGTGTATGACTGTCTGCCTCTGTGTGTGTATTACTGTCTGTGTGTGTGTATGACTGTCTGCCTCTGTGTGTATGACTGTCTGCCTGTGTTTGTGTATTACTGTCTGTGTGTGTATGACTGTCTGCCTCTGTGTGTGTATTACTGTCTGTGTGTGTGTATGACTGTCTGCCTCTGTGTGTGTATTACTGTCTGTGTGTGTGTATGACTGTCTGCCTCTATGTGTCTGTGTGTATGACTGTCTGCCTGTGTTTGTGTATTACTGTCTGTGTGTGTATGACTGTCTGCCTGTGTTTGTGTATTACTGTCTGTGTGTGTATGACTGTCTGACTCTGTGTGTGTATTACTGTCTGTCTGTATGTGTGTGTGTGTGTATAACTGTCTGCCTCTGTGTGTCTGTGTGTATGACTGTCTGCCTGTGTGTGTGTGTTTGTGTGTATTTCTGTGTGTGTGTGTGTGTATGACTGTCTGCCTCTGTGTGTGTGTGTGTGTGTGTGTGTGTGTGTATGACTGTCTGCCTGTGTGTGTGTGTGTGTGTGTGTGTGTGTGTGTGACTGTGTGTGTATGACTGTCTGCCTCTGTGTGTGTGTGTGTGTATGACTGTCTGCCTCTGTGTGTATGACTGTCTGCCTGTGTGTGTCTGTGTGTATGACTGTCTGCCTGTGTGTGTGTGTGTTTGTGTGTATTTCTGTGTGTGTGTATGACTGTCTGCCTCTGTGTGTGTGTGTGTGTGTGTATGACTGTCTGCCTGTGTGTGTGTGTGTGTGACTGTGTGTGTATGACTGTCTGCCTATGTGTGTGTGTGTGTGTATGACTGTCTGCCTCTGTGTGTATGACTGTCTGCCTGTGTGTGTATGACTGTATGCCTGTCTGCCTGTGTGTGTCTGTGTGTATGACTGTCTGCCTGTGTGTGTCTGTGTGTATGACTGTCTGCCTCTGTGTGTGTGTATATATATATATATATATATATGACTGTCTGCGTGTGTGTGTGTATATGACTGTCTGCCACTGTGTGTCTGTGTGTATTACTGTCTGCCTCTGTGTGTGTCTGTGTGTATTACTGTCTGCCTCTGTGTGTATGACTGACTGTCTGCCTTTGTGTGTCTGTGTGTGTGTATGACTGTCTGTGTGTGTGTGGATGTCTTCCTGTGTGTGTGTATGGCCGTCTGACTGTGTGTGTGTGTGTGTGTGTGTGAGAGAGAGTCACATACAACCAATACACACATATCACACACTGTTAATACACCCATTACAAATATCACACATAGCATACATATCACACACAGTCATCACACCTACTATCACATACACAGACAACACAAACATTACAGCATACATGGATGATGGGGGGAGGAGGGGGGGGTTGAAGATTTTTCGCACAGGGCGTCTAAATGCCTAAGGCCGGCCCTGATGACAACCATAACGGTTGTCATGGGCCCGGCGGTCCTGGGAGGCACGGATTACTCAGGTCGTCCCGGGCCCCACATGAGCTATGTGCACACATATATAGCTATTAACGCTTTATTTGTGTGCACTGCAGGCCCACGCTACCTGTATTTTGCAGGGGGCCCAGCAAACTTGAAATATACTGCCCAGATGCTCTGCTCTGTTGAAGTCTTGCGAGTGACGCGATCGTCAGAGCGTTGCCACGGGTTACCATGGCAACGCTCCGCACGGCTCGTGATACTTCGACAGAGCAGAGCATCTGGGCAGTATATTTCAAGTGTGCTGACCCCCCTGCAAAATACAGGTAGCGGGGGGCTGCACCATGCCTCAGGACCTCTGGCTCCAGCCAATTTGATCTCCCCCCTCCATGGCCACAGGTGAGATACAGGGAGGGGGGGAATAAAACATTACAATTAATGGAGGGGAAAAAATACTATAGGCATTTCCCCTACATTTTGCAGCCCCATACATTTACACACACTATACACTGACATTTACACACACTATTCACTAACATTTATACAAACTATACACTAACATATACACACACACACACTATTCACTAAAATTTACACACACTACATCCTTACACAAACACACACTCTGGAGTCACTACACAAACACACACACTCTCTGGAGTCACTACACAAACACACACACACACACACACACACTTTGCAGTCACTAGACACACTACATCCACTACACAAACACACACTATGTAGTCACTATACACACACACTACATTGACTACTAGTGATGTACCGAACTGTTCACCAGCGAATAGTTCCCGGCGAACATAGCCGTCATTGAGCAAACTTTGACCCTGTGCCTCACGGTCAGCAGACACATTCCAGCAAATCAGCAGCAGACCCTCCCTTCCACACCCTCCCACCTCCCTCCCTGCATCCATTTTAGATTCATTCTGAAGCTGCATGCTTAGTGAGAGGATGGAAAGGGTAGCTGCTGCTGATTAGATAGGGAAATTGATAGCTAGGCTAGGGTATTCAGTGTCCACTACAGTCCTGAAGGACTCATCTGATCTCTGCTGTAAGAACAGCACCCCAAAAAGCCCTTTTTAGGGCTAGAACATCAGTCTGCTTTTTTTTTTTTTCTGTGTAATGTAATTGCAGTTGCCTGCCTGCCTGCCAGCTTCTGTGTCAGGCTCAGTGGATGCTGTGCCCATTTGCACAGTGCCACCACTCATATCTGTTGTCACAATAGCTTAAGCTTTACATTTAAAAATAAATAAAAATTTCACTGTAATAGATTGAAGAGCAGTTAGTTGTCTGCAAGCGTCTGGGTGTCAGGCCTCCTTCAGCGTGTTCTCTGAAGACCCCTGCCTGTGTACTTTGACAGTTGCCACTCATATCTGGTGTCTCTATAGCGTGCTTTTACAAAGAAAAAAAGGTTTCCAGTGTAAGCTAATAGCAGTCAGTGTCCTTAAAGCGGGTGTGTCAGGCCTACAGCGTGTACTCTGCCAACCTCTTCCAGTGCACATTGCCACTCATATCTGGTCTTACAGTAGCTTGCACGCATAGTACCACTAATCAAAAAAAAAAACGACAGGCAGAGGCAGGCCACCCCGCAGTGGCCGTCCTGGTCATGGTGCTGTGATTCCCTTTTGCCCTAGAATAATGCCCAATTTTCAGAGGCCACGTACCCTGAACTTGAAAAGTTCTGAGGACATAGTTGACTGGCTAACACAGGACACCCAATCTTCTACAGCTTCCACTCGGAACCTTGACGGACCATCCTCCTCCAGCTTAGCTTCGGGCACCTCTCAAGATACCACTCACCTGCCGCCACCACCAACACTAGCACCACAGCCGCTGGATGTACGGTGTGATGATGCTGCTGCTTACTTTGCTGAGTTGTCAGATACAAGTGAAGCGGTTGATGATGACGATGCGTCCATGGATGTCACAGGGGGGTCCTGCTCGGCAAGAAGAAGAACAGGGCGAAAGTTCAGAAGGGGAGACAGAGAGGAGGAGGAGACGAGTTGGAAGCAGGGGGAGGTCATCTCAAGGAGCTAGTGGCCAATCAACGCATGCTGTGTCCACCAAAAGAATGCCGTCATTGCAGAGCTCAGCAGTGTGGCATTTTTTGTGTGTGTCTGCCTCTGACAACAGCAATGCCATTTGCAACCTGTGCCAAAAGAAACTGAGTTGTGGGAAGTCCAACACCCACCTAGGTACAACTGCTTTGCGTAGGCACATGATCGCACATCAAACGCCTATGGGATCAACACATGAGTACAAGCAGCACACAAACTCAAAGCCGCCATCCTCCTCCTGGTCCAGCATCTTCAGCCACGTCAACCACTGCTGTCCTCCTTGCCCCCTCTCAACCATCCGCCATTCGGTCTCTCGCCTTGAGCAGTTCCCGCTCATCTGCCCACAGTCAGGTGTCTGTCAAGGACATGTTTGAGCGTAAGAAGCCAATGTCAGAAAGTCACCCCCTTGCCCAGCGTCTGACAGCTGGCTTGTCTGAACTATTAGCCCGCCAGCTTTTACCATACAAGCTGGTGGAGTCTGAGGCATTCAAAAAATGTGTGGCTATTGGGACACGGCAGTGGAAGGTACCCAGACGAAATTTCTTTTCACAAAAGGCAATCCCCAACCTGTACTCAATTGTGCAAAAGGAAGTAATGGCATGTCTGGCACACAGTGTTGGGGCAAGGGTCCATCTGACCACTGATACCTGGTCTGCAAAGCATGGTCAGGGCAGGTATATCACCTACACTGCGCATTGGGTAAACCTGCTGACGGCTGCCAAGCATGGAATGCGTGGCTCTGCAGAGGAGTTGGTGACACCGCCACGACTTGCAGGCAGGCCTGCTGCCACCTCCTCTACTCCTCCTACTCCATCCTCTTCCATAACCTCCTCGGCTGAGTCCTCTTCTGCTGCTGCGTCTTTCTCCATATCAACGGCAAACCCCCCCTAGCTCCCCAGGTACTATTCCACATCCCGGATATGGCAGTGTCACGCCGTCTTGGGTTTGACTTGCTTGAAAGCAGAGAGTCACACCAGACAAGCACTCCTGTCCACCCTGAACGCACAGGTGGAAAAGTGGCTGACTCCACAGCAACTGGATATCAGCAAAGTGGTTTGTGACAACGGAACAAATGTGTTGGCGGCATTGAAGTTGGGCAAGTTGACACATGTGCATGGCACATGTATGTAATCTGATCATAAAACGCTTTGAGCATAAGTACACAGGCTTACAGGATGTCCTGAAGCAGGCCAGGAAGGTGTGTGGCCATTTCAGGCATTCCTACATGGCCATGGCAACTTTGCAGATATCCAGCGGCGAAACAACATGCCAGTGAGGCGCTTGATTTGCGACAGCCCGACACGTTGGAATTCAACACTCCTAATGTTCGACCGCCTGCTCCAACAAGAAAAAGCCGTTAATGAATATTTGTATGACCGGGGTGCTAGGACAGCCTCTGGGGATTTTTGGAATTTTTTTTGCCACGTTACTGGACGCTCATGCGCAATGCCTGTAGGCTCATGCGTCCTTTTGAGGAGGTGACAAACCTAGTCAGTCACACCGAATGCACCATCAGCGACATCATACCATTTGTTTTCTTCCTGGAGCGTGCCCTTCGAAGAGTGCTGGATCAGGCAGTAGATGACCGTGAAGAGGAAGAGGAAGAGTTGTGGTCACCATCACCACCAGAAACAGCCTTATCAGCATCGCTTGCTAGACCTGCGGCAACGCTGGAAGAGGATTGTGAGGAAGAGAAGTCAGAGGAGGAATGTGGCTTTGAGGAGGAGGAGCAAGACCAACCACAACAGGCATCCCAGGGTGCTCGTTGTCACCTATCTGGTATCCGTGGTGTTGTATGTGGCTGGGGGGAAGAACATACCTTCATTGAGATCACTGAGGAGGAGGAACGGGAAATGAGTAGCTCGGCATCCAACCTTGTGCAAATGGGGTCTTTCATGCTATCGTGCCTGTTGAGGGACCCTCGTATAAAAAGGCTGAAGGAGAATGACCTGTACTGGGTGTCCACACTACTAGACCCCCGGTATAAGCAGAAAGTGGCTGAAATGTTACCAAATTACAACAAGTCGGAAAAGATGCAGCATTTTTAAAATAAATAAAAAAAGTATGCTTTACACAGTGTATAAGGGTGATGTCACAGCACAACGGGAATCTAACAGGGGAAGAGGTGAAAGTAATCCTCCTCCTCCCACGACCACGCCGGCAAGGACAGGACGCTTTAACCCCTTAAGGACACATGACATGTGTGACATGTCATGATTCCCTTTTATTCCAGAAGTTTGGTCCTTAAGGGGTTAAAGACGTGTTGTTGATGGAGGACATGCGGAGCTTTTTAAGTCCTACGCATCGCCACAGCCCTTCGGGATCCACCCTCAGAGAACGACTCGACCGACAGGTAGCAGACTACCTCGCCTTAACTGCAGATATCAACACTCTGAGGAGCGATGAACCCCTTGACTACTGGGTGTGCAGGCTTGACCTGTGGCCTGAGCTATCCCAATTTGCGATAGAACTTCTGGCCTGCCCCGCTTCAAGTGTCCTGTCAGAAAGGACCTTCAGTGCAGCAGGAGGTATTGTCACTGAGAAGAGAAGTCGCCTAGGTCAAAAAAGTCTAGATTACCTCACCGTTATTAAGATGAATGAGGGATGGATCCTGAAGGGACTGACAGTGGGCGATAAATTCGACTAAAAAAGGCCTGATGAGATGAGCTGCCTTGGGCTAAAAATGGTGACCCTATGTAGGAGGAACAGTCCCTATTCTGCTCTGTGTCAGTGTGTATCAGTGTCCCTGAGGACAGGTGTCAATCCATATCTGCCAAGTGACCCTATGTAGGGGGAACAGTCCCTATTCTGCTCTGTGTCAGTGTGTATCAGTGTCCCTGACGACAGGTGTCAATCCATATCTGCAAAGTGACCCTATGTAGGGTGAACAGTCCCTATTCTGCTCTGTGTCAATGTGTATCAGGGTCGCTAAGGACAGGTGTCAATCCGTATCTGCCAAGTGACCCTATGTAGGAGGAACAGTCCCTATTCTGCTCTATGTCAGTGTGTATCAGGGTCCCTGAGGACAGGTGTCAATCCATATCTGCCAAGTGACCCTATGTAGGAGGAACAGTCCCTATTCTGCTCTGTGTCAGTGTGTATCAGGGTCCCTGAGGACAGGTGTCAATCCATATCTGCCAAGTGACCCTATGTAGGGGGAACAGTCCCTATTCTGCTCTGTGTCAGTGAGTATCAGGGTCTCTGATGACAGGTGTCAATCAATATCTGCCAAGTGACCCTATGTAGGGGGAACAGTCCCTATTCTGCTGTGTGTCAATGTGTATCAGGGTCCTTGAGGACAGGTGTCAATCCATAAATGCCAAGTGACCCTATGTAGGGGGAACAGTCCCTATTCTGCTCTGTGTCAGTGTGTATCAGGGTCTCTGAGGACAGGTGTCAATCCATATGTCAAGGTGTCAATATGTCATATGTCAGGTGTCAATCCATATCCATTGTGATTTAGGAATGTTAGGTGATTTATGCCTTTTATGGATTAAAACCAGACTCTGCATCAACTGTGTAATTTTCCATGGGAGTTTTGCCATGGACCCCCCTCCGGCATGCCACAGTCCAGGTGTTATTGCCCTTGAAACAACTTTTCCATCACTATTGTGGCCAGAAAGAGTCCCTGTGGGTTTTAAAATTCGCCTGCCCATTGAAGTCTATGGCGGTTCGCCCGGTTCGCATGTTCGCGAACGTTTGCGGAAGTTCGCCGTTCGCAAACCGAAAATGTTATGTTCGCGACATCACTATTAGTTACTTTAATCAGAGCAGTCTCAGTAGAATGGGTTAGGGGCAGAATAAGGAGGGTCAAGTTAAGAAATGGAGTTGTCGGCAGCAGCATTTTATATCAAAACTCTTTGGTTGTCGTTTTATCAAAGTCAGATAATGCCTGCAATAGATGACAGATCAGCTTATACTACATCTGTATGCCTGTAGGACACATATAAATATAAGGTTAGTCATTTAAACTATATAGAAAAAGATGAGTTTTCAGCAGTGAAAAACCTCAATTGAAAACTTCCAGATGTTCACAAAACATCTTTGGCAGATTTCATACTGAAATCTGTTGTGCAGAGCATATTGCATAACAGACCATACAGATGTTTAATCTGTATTGCATCCAAGTCTAGTTTTTTACCATGTACTTCTGGAAGATTAGAGTCACATGTTAAAGGATGTGGGAATTTAGAGTTATCGTTACCTAAATATGGAGCAGTCTGAGGGTCCAGACATGTTTATTTATTGAATTACATAAAACAACATTCCTGAAATTACTGTATTGAAATCACTATCCAATTAGACTTAACAACACTTAATGAAGGAATATCCATGCCTTCTTTTTTAGTTTACGGAGCATTTGATTTGAATTGACTCTGATTGGCTATAACTTATAAAAGAAACATATGTTACTTTTATAAATAGATTTTATGGTGGTAACTATTGCCCTCCTTGTCATACACAGTATATTTAAAGGGACAGTACAAAAGCACTTCAGGTTGCTGAAGTGTTTTATGTGTGAAGAGTGTGTACTTTTGGTTTTTCATTTTACAAAAAGTGATGATTTCAATAGAAATTGGCACTTTTATAATTTAACCTGGTTACACCCCATAGTTTTCAATCAGACAATCAGTACTGTTACTTCCTGGTTATTAAGCTCAGTGGAGCTAAACTCGAGAGGCAGACAATTGCCTAGAGCGCCTGCCTTACAAAAACTTGACTGCTGATCCATAACACGTATATGACCACTGTTGCCCCCCAATAGTACATGGACACATTCTTTAGTGAATAAGGGCAATGGCCACAGCTTTATTAACATACCAATATTTAACATTATCCAAAAATCCTGTCAGCTGTTGAGCGTATGCTCAACAGACAGTTCTCCAACCTTTTTCCAAGAGCCTAAACACCCAGCACTTGCCATCAGCTCCCTTGCAGGCTGCAACCTCCCCAAAGCGACTCTTCATCTTATCTTTTTTTCCTCTGCGCTGTCCCGGGAAACGCCACACAATGCCCCTCTAGCGTACCCTATGCCGCGCCGGCATCGTGTCCCCAGACAACAGCACAGGCAACTAAAGTCCCTCATTAAATATGTCCAACCCTATTGTGACAGGTGAACCCTATCCAGCCGCATGACATTAGAGTTGTCCCCTTCCAATTCAAAGTGGCCAACTACCAATCTGCGCACTCGATGAATGAACCTCGAAACAGTCATGTTGACCTTCCTCCTACAACATTCCAAACCCTTTCCATTTAAACCCACCTGCCACACTGGACAAGGAAAGATTTCTGATCAAACCAGAGACAAATTCTTTAAACAGAGCCAAGCAACGCGCCATATCCTGCTTCATGGCATAGATGAAATCGACCGACCTCCGTCGGCTGATATCATTACAGCCTGCGTGCAATACTAGCATAATTGGCACTGAAACGCAGCGACTCAATTGTACACATTCCAAATAAATCTGATCCCAACATAAATATCTCTTAAACCCCTCCAACGTATCCACACAAACTCATAGGAGAACTCCAAGTTACGGCCATACGCTCTGTCCTCCGCGCCTTGCTTCCCAGTACACGTATGAATGACCTAAGATCTACATGAAGTGCGGGCCTCTACCAACAACATGCAAAGACCACAGAACAGAGAAGGAGGGGAAAACAATTATAACATACCCGGACGGACATATAGCTGATAGCGCCCTGATTGCTGCAGACCCAGACGCCTCTGGGAGTCTCTGGAGAGAGACCTATCAGACTAGACTGCATAACTGCCCCTATACAAAGAAAATGGTTTGTTACGTTTACTTTAGGAGGTAATCTTCTAGAGTGAGATTGAATCCCATTCACTTTTGAGTGAGTGGTTTTCTCTATCCCACTCTTTCAGTTGGTAGTTATTTACTTGTTGTGGGATTAAGCCCCCGTGTTACCTCTTGTAACCTACTTTGGGGTTCTGACGTTGGCTAGTCCAACATCACCACTCCTATCTCATATCTATGTATCTATATAAGTATGTGGCAGTGTATGTGTTTATGTGCATACACTCCAGCTATCAAACTCCAACATTACATGCAAACACACCCCTTTAGTCAGTAGCCAAAATGATATGGAAACACACCCCTTCATTCTTACACCAATACTACACACAATTGCACACCTGTATTTTAAAGCCAACGCTACATACAAACAAACCCCTGCAGTCAAACACAAACATTACATGCAAACACTCCTCTGTATTAAAATGCCAAAATTATATACAAACACCCCTTCACAACACAAAGGTTCATGTGTATTTAGCCAACACTACATACAAACACACCACTACAAACGCAAAAATTATATAGAAGTACAAAACTGCATTCCAATGATAATGGTACATACAAACACACCCCTACATGCACACACAGTAACTCCATACAATAACATGCTTACATTCAAACACTGCTCACAAATGCAAGGATGGGCAAATGGTAGATCAGCAGCTAGCATAGTATCATAGTAGTTGTACAACAGAAGAGGATCTACCTTTTGGTCACTTTTGTGGATAGATGGAAGCTATTTATAAAAATGTCTTGCTATTTGGTTTGTAGCTAATAAATATGGAACGTTTTTCATTGTTGATGCTTGTATTACTCCTGGTCCACTTTCATTAAGAGAGCATTCCAAGCACCATTAGCACTACAGTGCATGAATGAAAAATATGTATACCTAGGGTATTTAACTCCCAGAACAGATTTGCCCATTGGCATCCTTCCCTGAAAATTTAAACTTTAAAGGTGATAGTCTAGGGTGTCAGCATGTAGGGGGGAGTACCTTTTTCAGCTGCACTATACAAATAAGGGGAAAGTAGGAAAGCACCCTGCTTGTCACGGTCACACAAAGCATCCACCTTCCATTGCTGCATCACTATATAATCATAATCACTACATAAAAAACACATCTCCCAAAAGCTATTAATTGTATGGATGCTATTAAAGTAATGATAAAATCCATTATAAAGGAGTACATTACATACATATGGGGAAAATTAAACTTACAAGTGCAAAGTCTAGAGTCTAGACAAAAGCATGTTGTACATTATAAAGATGTTTTTCTAGATCTTAAAAAAACAAAACAAAACATAGGTAGGAACAATGTAACGATATGCGTCACTAGCCCTAACATGTTAAAATATTTTTACACGTATCGTTAAAATATAATCCTGAAATATAATCTTTTCATTGCTCACAGTTATTCAAAAGACTCAATTGATTTAATTGCTTTAACTAGACTAAGATCTTATAACATTGAATTGTAAACAACCATTTCACACAGTAGGAACTGAGAACTTTAGTTTTAGAGGAATATTCACTGTGAAAACCTAGATGAGATGGGAATTGGAGGCCTACACACGGCAAACAATTTCTCCAGTTTGTATTTTAAAATGTTCTTTGTCAAGTTTAGAAAATAAACCAGTCAGAATATCTGGGAAAATAGGCAGATTCTTGTCAGGAATTCTGGAAAGTAAATTTACTGGGTTATTCACTAAACACTGGATTTTGTCCAGATGGTCAAAATCCTGTGAAAATTACTGAATTCTGGAGTAGGGTCCTAATGATAATAACTAAGGGAGGTCAAAAGACGAAAATGTGACAGGGTAGACAAAGTAATAAGCTGTTCCCTTTTATCCAGGAAAATAAATGTATAATATATCCCTATGTAAGGGCAAAAGTGTTACAATTTTACCACATGACAGGAGGCTTCATATTTTGCATAAACTCTCTTTACTAACTCCACATAGCAGTAAAGAAAAGTGAAAACATTAACCAATCAAAAAATAGTAGGAGGTATAGTATTCACAGTGATGAGGCTCCTCCCCCTCTTTCTTTACTGCTCCATCAGCAGACAGGTCAGAGTTTCAGGCTCTTCCCTTTATTTATATTGTATTTCTATTTTATATGTTATTTTTCTATTTCCTTACATTCTGTTTTCTTCTGGGAATCTTCTCCCTCCTACCCTGGGGGTTTTCCCCCCTTTCATTCTATGTTTATTTTATGTTTTATTTTCATATGTTTTTATGTCAGATTTTCTATGTGGTATTTCCCATTATTTTCCTCAGTTTTTATACCCCTTCGTTTCCGCTGGCTTCCCAGCTTGTTTTCCCCTCAGGGTAACGCTCACCCTGTCCCTAGTACTCCCTTGCGGCTCACCAGCCGCATTCTGTTTTGCCAGCACGCTGAGGAACTTCTTTCCCGGTTTCCCCGGCGGCCATCTTGGATCTCGCGTCTCGCGAGATTCGCGGCCGCCATTTTGGGAGTCCCACGATCTCCGCAGTGCCGGCCTCCGATCACACACGCTCATACCAGTCATCTATATCTTTCAGCTGCTTCTAGTTATTGCTCGGCAGGGGTCACAGGCGTTTTTTCCTGTAAGGATTCAGAGGCTGCTGGCCCTTCTCAGTGGTGAGTCCACTGTTATTTTTACTATTTCCTACTTACTTACTGGGTGGATTTTGTGCCACCTTCTATTCCAACAGGGTGAAGCCCTTAATGCACTGCTGCCATCAGGTGGATTTCGTGCCACCTATATATATGTATATGTTAAAGGGGCATCCCAACCCCATATTGATATCACATTAAGGTGGATTTCGTGCCATCCTCACAGATATATATATACATACATTTCTGGGTGTGGCCCAGCAAGAAAACCCAACTTACCCTGCTGGGGTTTCTGGTACTATTACTTGTACCTATACTACCACACACCCTGCTGGGGTGTTGTTATTACCGATTTTATTATTATTAATTTTGAGTGCATATTATAACCACCTGACCCCTAGCCCATCTACCCTGTGCCAACACCATAACCACTATGGAAGCATCCCAAACCCCTGCGGACTTCCAGTCTATGATTGCAGAAGCCATCTCCGCCTCTATGGAGAAAGCGCTGTCCAGAGTTATGTCGGCATCTACCGACAAACCCAAAAAAGCCACGCTCACACAACCTCAAGACGAGGACTCTGAGGCCTCAGAGTCACACGTACTGGCGGACCCACGCCCCACCAAACGTCACTAGAAAGGTGAGAAAGCAGGCGATACACCAGCCAAGGGTAAGGCACCCAAACGCCATAGGCCAGCCCCACCCACACCTGCCCACTACTCCTCGGATGAGGGGGAAGAACACACGCGCTCTATGGCCGTGTTGGACGAGTGGCAAGCCGCGGACTCTGATCCGCAAGATGACAATTGGGACTCGGACTCCGGCTCCCATACGGGCCTCTTACGAGGCACCTTCCTGGATCACAGTCAGTTACCAGACGACCTCACACCTACTCAGGAAGAGGATGCCATCCTAGACCCCACAGGGCAACGTCTTTTTGACCCTCGCAATATCCGCCACCCACGCTCTGGGGACTGGACACCCCCCGACCACCTCTCCCAATTTATGCACCGCTGGCTTCGCAAACCACTTGATAAAACGGTGCGCAACCGTCTACGCTTGGAATGCCCACGCCCCTCGCTTCCCGACCATGTAACTCAAACCCCGGAGTTTGACCAGGTGATGAACACCTTTATGTCCCTGGGTGGCCGCGACCCTCGACGGGGCGTGGAGAAGGGATTCCATGGGGTCCAAGACAAGCTGCTGGACGCCATCGGCCCACTCTCCCGCATATTATACCTGGCGGATGATGCTTTCACTAGAGCCGATCAATTTGACTCTAGCATGGTCAAGGAATGGGCACAAAGGTGCTTCTGTTTCATTGGCAATCTCCTCTGAGAGGCAGAGGAAGGCAGCTTTACTCCGTATTGACGGAAAACTGGTGGAGTTGGGCACCAAGGAACTGGGACCGTTGGCACAGGGCAAACTATTTGGGGAATCCTTCTTAAAAGAGCTGAACAAGCATGTCAATATTTTTACGTCCCTGAATAAAGCTCAGACATCCATGAAGCGAGTCTTCAGAGGTTACCCCAGTCGGGGTGTTTTTGGACGGGCTGGCCGCTACAGGGGCCGCGCAGCCAGCCGATTCTGGCCTTCTGGCCCCCGGTCACACAGACCACAACCCTTCTACCCAGAAGTGGGCTTCAGACAACCCTTCTCCTATACCCGAGGAGCAGACCGAGGCAGAGGACCTCGTAACCGTGGCAGAGCACGCTTCCCCACAGGTAAGCAACATCATGCCTCTTGTTTCACTTTCCCCTTATACCGCAGGCCGTATTGCTCTGTCTTTTCAGAAATGGATAACCATCTCCACGGACGCATGGATCCTCCAGACAGTTCGGGGCTACGTCATCGACTTCGTAGAACCCCCTTACCAGCTCACTCCTCCGCATCCCATTCAATGCTCCCAGGAGGACCGCCGCCTGATCGACGGCGAACTACGAGAGCTCCAAACAAAAGGGGCGATAGAACCGGCTCACGACGGACAGGGTTTCTTCAGCAACATTTTCCTAGTAAAGAAGAAATCTGGAGAGTTCCGTCCAGTTATAAATTTGAAGGGACTCAACGCTTTTGTAACGTACAGGCACTTCAAGATGGAGGGCATCCATCTTCTGAGAGATCTTCTACAAGACAGGGACTGGTTTACGAGGCTAGACCTCAAGGACGCTTACCTGTCGGTCCCCGTCCACGCATCTTGCCGTCAATTCCTCAGATTCCTATGGCAAAACCAACCCTGGCAGTTCACATGCCTCCCTTTCGGCCTCAGCTCAGCACCGTGGTGCTTCACCAAGCTTCTCAAACCAGTTGTATCACGACTACGAACGCAAGGAATTCGGTGCATTATCTACCTGGACGACCTGCTACTGTTCTCCTCAGACAGGTACAGTCTAACGCAACACACACGATATACCATTCAACTCCTGACGTCCCTAGGCTTCGTGGTAAATTACCAAAAATCGGAACTATCCCCAGCCCAGACGATACAGTTCCTGGGCTTCGAGATAGACTCCAGGACCAGCACCTTACGACTCCCGATCTCGAAGATCACAGCCATCAAGAAGGAACTACGCAGGGTCATCCGCTGCCACACCATTCCCCTCCGCAACCTAGCTCGGATCGTGGGCCTACTGTCCGCATCGATTCAGGCAATCTTCCCAGGCCCACTACACTAGAGGGCGATGCAACATCTCAAGGCCTCCTTCCTCTGCCAGAACCCTTCCTACGACCAGAACATTCCGGTAAAGGAAGAAATCAAGGAAGAACTCGGATGGTGGTTGGACAGCATGGAGGCTTGGAACGGCCGAGCCATCTTCGGGAATTCTCCCGATATCGTTCTGGAATCAGATGCCAGCCTTTGGGGCTGGGGCGCCACAGGCGAGGGCGGATCGACAGGAGGCACTTGGACTTCACAAGAAACCAACCTCCACATAAACTGCTTAGAACTCCTGGCGGGGTCGTTTGCGATCCGCAGCTTGGCGAGAGACCGCACGGACTGCTGCATCCTCCTCCGGATGGACAACGTCTCAGCGGTCCGCTACATCAATCGCCTGGGAGGAGCACGATCCAGGCTTCTGTCGAAAATCACGAAGGACATCTTCGAATTTTGTCTACCCCGGAGAATCTCCCTGATGGCAGAATACCTCCCGGGAGACACGAACCTGACAGCGGACTGGTTCTCACGCCACTGGCGGGACAGCAGCGACTGGAGACTGGACCCAGCGATCTTCCAACGTCTTTCGGCCAGGAGGGGTCCCCTCCACCTAGACCTCTTTGCTTCACGCAACAACAGGCAGACAGACGAGTACTTCAGCTGGCTCCCAGATCCAGGGAGCAAGGCAGTAGATGCGTTTCTCCAACCTTGGCCACCCGCGGGGGCGTATGCCTTTCCCCCATTCGCCATGGTGGCAAGGACGATGCAATACCTGAAGACCCAACGCGGATCCCTGCTCCTCATCTCACCCCTATGGCCGGGTCAACCATGGTTTCCGGATCTTCTAGCAGCATCCTACAAGGATCCTCTCCTCATACCGTCCTACCCGACACTCCTTACAGATCCAAAAGGGAACCAACACCCGCTCATCCTGGAAGACCGTCTCACGCTTATGGCTGGGACACTTTCAGGGGAGCCTGGCAAACCGAAGACTTATCGCAAACGTCTCGAGATCTCCTATGGGACTCATGGGCACCAGGAACCAGACGATGTTACTTATCAGCATGGAACTCCTGGTCTACTTGGTGCAGTGAATGGAATTTCGATCCCTTTACGGCACCTATAACAGCCATCTTGAATTTCCTCTCTCACCTCTTCTCCACGGGCCGATCTTATCGATCCCTCAACGTCATACGCTCCGCAATTTCGGCAGCCCACGTTCCGACCCAGGGGATCCCCGTTGGAAAAGACCCACTGGTATGCCGTCTTCTCAGGGGCATCAGACTACAGAGGCCTCCAAGACCTAAATATTCCCGACTATGGGACGTCGAGATCGTTCTACAATTCATTAGGGACTGGCCGGACAACAACAGACTCTCGCTCCGACAGCTATCAGCTAAACTGACACTTCTACTTTGTTTGGTCTCGTTCCGCAGAGTCTCGGACGTACGAGCATTCGACATCGATGCCTTTTCGGTCTCCCCAGAGGAAGTTAACTTCCAAATTTCACGCCGTACGAAATCCGATTCCACATCAGTTTTCTACCCTTTTTTTCCCTACAGAACCGCTTCTCTGCGTGGTGTCCACCCTGCATCGGTACGTGGAAGTCACATCCCGATTGTGGGTCTCACCTTCGGGCCAACTCTTGGTGTCCTACGTTAGACCACATGTACCAGTCTCTACCACCACCCTGGCCAGGTGGGTAAGATGGATTCTATCTCTGGCGGGCGTAGAGGAGACCTTCGGAGCCCACTCCGTCCGGGTGTGCGGCGGCCTCATCAGCTTTTGCCGCAGGCGCGTCCCTGGCAGACATCCTACGAACCGCAGATTGGTCACGAGAATCAACCTTTCGGACCTTCTACTTCCGCCCGAACCCGGGGGCAGCCACGTCTCTCCTGTTTCAGCGTTAAAAATGCAAAATATGAAGCCTCCTGTCATGTGGTAAAATTGAAGATTATGCTAGCGCTAGTGTACTTATAATCTTAATTTTAATAATGACAGGAGGTGAGTATTTTCCCACCCTCCACACCCTCGAGGAAGGAGATCCCATGTAAGTATACCTATACTCTGGAGGATGAGATCTCATGTAAGTATACCTATACTCTGTATATTCCTTCCTTTTTTCTCTGTCTCCTTACTCAGCTAATTTAATCGGACTTGTACCTTGTTTAGCTACAGACTTGTTACTAATCAATGTCATACTTAGACTAGTTTTAACTTTCAGTGGAATCTGTGTTGGGTTTATTACATCACTGCAACCAGTTGCCAGACCGGTTCCTAACCTTTTCCACGCTCTTTTTCAGCATAACTTCAAGACGTTACAGCTTACGCTCAGGATGGACATGTTTGGACCTTCCTTCAGCCACCAGGACTTCGTACTTGGGAAAGTCACCCGTTGGTGCATGTTTGGGCCATCCTCTAACCTCTAGGACTTCGCACTTTGGAAAGTCACCCGTTGGTGCATGTTTCGAGACTTTATCCGTTTCTTTAAAATATTTTATGTGTATTTGATGTCGCTTTTGAAAGAGGGGGAGGAGCCTCATCACTGTGAATACTATACCTCCTACTATTTTTTGATTGGTTAATGTTTTCACTTTTCTTTACTGCTATGTGGAGTTAGTAAAGAGCGTTTATGCAAAATACTCGCCTCCTGTCATTACTAAAATTAAGATTATAAGTACACTAGCGCTAGCATAATCTTCAATTATCCTGTCCAGTGTAAGTAATAATGAAGTATCATATTGTGGTATAAATGTTACACATTGGTTGTGCACCCTCGTTTTTGTTTTCGTTTTTTAATTCTTTATTTCTGATTTGACAGTAGGTAACAAGAGCAACATTGGTGTTCATACATGGACTAGCTTAGCTTACAAATACTGTATGTCTCAACCAGGGGCGTATTAGCCGCGAGGCAAACAAGGCATTTGCCTTGGGCGGCATTTTCCAGGGGGCGGCAAAAAAAATCCTTCCCCAAACGCCCAGGGCAAATGCCTTGTTAGCATTGCGGCTAACTGACAAGCCCTCTGGGCGGGCGATCTGCTGGCGGCGCTGGCGGGCGGCGCGTGAGGGAGCACTTCCTCTGAGCTGTCTGCTCAGCTCCCTCGCGCGCCGCACAGTGACGTCATATTACGGCTCCGCCTCCCAGCCTCACTGTGCGGCGCGCGAGGGACCTGAGCAGACAGCTCAGGGGAAGTGCTCCCTCGCCAGCCGCCCGCCCGCCAGCGCCGCCCAGCAGCCACTGGACCACCAGGGAGAGAGGAAACCCCCCCTCCCCCCAACATTCCCAAAGGTAAGAAGGCTGGGGGGGGGGTAAATTTTAAAAAAAAAGTGTTAAATATGTGAGTGAGTGAGTGAGTATGTGTGTATGACTGTTTGTGTGTATGTCTGTTAGTGTGTGTGTGTGTGTGTGTGTGTGTTAGTGTGTGTGTGTCTGTCTATTAGTGTGTCTGTGTATGTCTGTTAGTGTGTGTGTGTGTGTGTGTCTGTTAGTGTGTGTGTGTGAATGTCTGTTAGTGTGTCTGTGTATGTCTGTTAGTGTGTGTGTGTGTCTGTCAGTGTGTGTGTGAATGTCTGTTAGTGTGTCTGTGTATGTCTATTAGTGTGTGTGTGTGTGTGTCTGTTAGTGTGTGTGTGAATGTCTGTTAGTGTGTCTGTGTATGTCAGTGTGTGTGTCTGTTAGTGTGTGTTTGTGTATGTCTGTTAGTGTGTGTGTGTGAATGTCTGTTAGTGTGTGTGTGTGTGTGTGTGTGAATGCCTGTTAGTGTGTGTGTGAATGTCTGTTAGTGTGTCTGTGTATGTCTGTTAGTGTGTCTGTGTATGTCTGTTAGTGTGTCTGTTAGTGTGTGTGTGTGTGTGTGAATGTCTGTTAGTGTGTCTGTGTATGTCTGTTAGTGTGTCTGTGTATGTCTGTTAGTGTGTCTGTGTATGTCAGTGTGTCTGTGTATGTCTGTTAGTGTGTGTGTGTGTATTTCTGTTAGTGTGTGTCTGTTAGTGTGTGTGTATGTATGTCTGTTAGTGTGTGTGTGTGTATGTATGTCTGTTAGTGTGTGTCTGTTAGTGCGTGTGTGTGTGTCTGTTAGTGTGAGTGTGTGTATCTGCTAGTGAGTGTGTGTCTGTTAGTGAGTGTGAGTGTGTCTGTAAGTGTGTGTGTGTTTCTGTTAGCGAGTGTGTGTTTCTGTTAGCGAGTGTATGCATATCTGTAAGTGAATGTGTGTGTGTGTATTTAGAAGGCGGGGCGGGGGAGGGGTGGGGGTGGTGCGGGCGGGGGGAAGGGTTGGATGGGGGCGGGGTGGGCGGGAGGGGGGCGCCTGAGTTTTGTCCTGCCTAGGGCAGCACAAAACCAGGATACACCACTGGTCTCAACATTACATCAAGTTTCAACATTACATGCAGGCCGTCTCATTTTGGATACTTACCCTTGATACAGTTTGGCGGAAGGGCTTCAATGAAAATATAATTTGCAACGTTCCTTTAAATATTAAGATATTTCTACCTGATGTGTTCATTTATAGTACTATCTCAAAATATACTGTATATGTGTTCTACTTTGGTGTTTGGCTGATAATTGTTAAGCATAATTATTGTTCTGTTAGGACAACCTCGAACATGCCTCTTACACTCTTTTCCTTCTCCAATCAAGGGATCTCTTTTAACTATTCTCTCATAGTCTGTAAAATACATATATGACACATATCCGCCTCATAACTATTCTACTATAGACCTCTGTAATCTACTCCTTTTCTAGTCTTTCTCTGCACTGGAAATCTCACTCTCCTATACTACCAGTTGATTTGACTGTATTCTTTCAGTCACAACATCTGCATTTAATATAATGTTGCTACTTTTAAAATGTTTACAATGTTACACATTTAGAAGTAAGAACTCTGTTTTCCATATATGGCTACAATGCAGAGTTATTCCACCGATGCTGATTAAGTCTTTGATTTGTGTTTTTCATGATATTGTTCTTTTCAACTATGCTTATTTTTCAACATCTTTAGACATGCTTCTGTCTTTTTTATTTTCACTGTATACATATGTGTGTCATTGGTGGCAGTGAGTTTTTCCCAGCAACAGCACTTAGTGCTGGCTAAGGCTGATTGCTCTTGCATTCCTTTACCGCACGATCAGCCGATCAGCTGGATCGCTGTGTGTTCCAACCGTTGCTTAGCAATGGTGGAACGCAGACAGTGTGGGAACCGGTCAGATTTTCGGCAGGTCAGGCTGATCGGTTATCTCCTTGTGTATTTTGGCGGTTACTGCACTACACACATATGATGTTGGTGAGCATTTAATTTCTTTGTATATGTATTGCACTTTTATGTTTGTAATGTCATATTTGCCATCCTGAAGAAGGCTCCAAATGTTGATGTGTATATATATATATATATATATATTTTTTTTTTATATGAATTAAAAGTTAAATTCTATCAAAACTTCAAAGACCCTGGAGTGCATTCCGTTTACTTGGATATATATATATATGTGTGTGTGTGTGTGTGTCAGTATGTGTAAGTGTGAATCTATGCGTGTAGCAATGCATTCATTCCAGCAACACTGCACACACATACGCTAACACTGCACACAAATACACCCCTGCGTTCCAGCAACATTGCACACAAATACACCACTGCATGTGTGTATTTGTTCCTGTGTATATCTCAGTGTTTGTGTAAGTGTGCTCCTGTATGTACAGTGCCTTGCAAAAGTATTCAACCACTTGATTTTTTTTTACCTATTTTGTTACATTACAGACTTAAGTTGAATGTTTTATTAATCTGAATTTTATGTGATGGATCAGAACACAATATTCTAAGTTGGTGAAGTGAAATGAGAAAACGATATACATAAAACTATTTTTTTTAAATAGAAAACAGAAAATTGGCATGTGCGTATGTATTCACCCCCTTTGTTATGAAGCCCATAAAAAGCTCTGGTGCAACCAATTACCTTCAGAAGTCACATAATTAGTGAAATTATGTCCACCTGTGTGTCACATGATCTGTCATTACAAATACACACCTTTTTTGAAAGGCCCCAGAGGCTGCAACACCTAAGCAAGAGGCACCACTAACCAAACACTGCCATGAAGACCAAGGAACTCTCCAAACAAGTAAGGGACGATGTTGTTCAGAAGTACAAGTTTGGGTTAGGTTATAAAAAATATCCAAATCTTTGATGATCCACAGTGGCACCATCAAATCTATCATAACCAAATGGAAAGAACATGGCACAACAGCAAACCTACCAAGAGAAGGCCGCCCACCAAAACTCACGGACCGTGCAAGGAGGGCATTAATCACTAAGGCAGCACAGAGACCTAAGGTAACCCTGGAGGAGCTGCAGAGTTCCACAGCAGAGACTGGAGTATCTGTACATAGGACGGCAATAAGCCGTACGCTCCATAGAGTTGGGCTTTATGGCAGAGTGGCCAGAAGAAATCCATTACTTTCAGCAAAAAAACAAAATGGCACGTTTTGAGTTTGCGAAAAGGCATGTGGGAGACTTGCAAAATGTATGGAGGAAGGTGCTCTGGTCTGATAAAACTAAATTTTTACTTTTCGGCCATCAAAGAAAACGCTATGTCTGGCACAAACCCAACACATCACATCACCCAAAGAACACCATCCCCATAGTGAAACATGGTGGTGGCAGCATCATGCTGTGGGGATGTTTTTCAGCAGCCAGGACTGGGAAACTGGTCAGAGTTGAGGGAAAGATGGATTGTGTTAAAAACAGGGATATTCTTGAGAAAAACCTGTACTACTCTGTGTCACGGCAAGGGTGCATAATTTATTATTACACTATGGAATATTATCCTTTAATGTAATTTGTGTAGTAAATGGCACAAATTACTGGGATGGTATTATTGAGGTCAAAAGGGGTTACATCTTTTGAAGCTGGGACCCCCACAGAGGTCAGATGACAGAAGGGGTAGTATGAATGGCATAGTAATGTGAAAAGGATTTTGCTATATGGATGTGAAGTAATCAAGGCTCTGCAAGGTGTGCGGTTCTACACTTGGAAAAGTCTGAATGTCTCTTCATCCATTTGGCATTAGTGATGTCGCGAACATAACATTTTCAGTTCGTGAACGGCGAACGCAAATTTACGCAAATGTTCGCGAACCGGGCGAACCGCCATAGACTTCAATGAGCAGGCAAATTTTAAAACCCACAGGGACTCTTTCTGGCCACAATAGTGATGGGAAAGTTGTTTCAAGGGGACTAACACCTGGACTGTGGCATGCCGGAGAGGATCCATTGCAAAACTCCCATGGAAAATTACATAGTTGATGCAGAGTCTGGTTTTAATCCATAAAGGGCATAAATCCCCTAACATTCCTAAATTGTTTGGAATAACGTGCTTTAAAACATCAGGTATGATGTTGTATCGATCAGGTAGTGTAAGGGTTACGCCCGCTTCACAGTGACAGACCAAACTCCCCGTTTAACGCACCGCAAACAACCTCAAACAGTCCATTTGCACAACCGCAAACTCCCCATTTGCACAAGGTTGGATACCAAGTTAGCCATGTCCTGTTCCTTGTCCTCACTGATGTCATTGAAGGTCTCTTCCTCCACCCAGCCACGTACAACACCAAGGGTCCCCGAAAGGTGACAACAAGCCCCTTGGGGCGCCTGCTGTGTTTGGTCTTCCACCTCCTCAAAGCCACCTTACTCCTCTGACTCCTCTTCTTCAGACTCCTCTCTCTGCGTTGCCTCCCTCTGCATTATTATAAGGTGTGTTAAGTAGTACTATTCCTATCAGTTGGTCCTCCTACTTCAAATTTGGGGCACTGTGCGTGTAATCTAATATGCCACCAGATAGGAGTGGTGTGTTAAGTAGTCCCCCTCATCAGGCCTTTTTTAGTCGAATGTATTGCCCACTGTCAGTCCCTTTGGGATCCATCCCTCATTCATCTTAATAAAGGTGAGGTAATCTAGACTTTTTTGACCTAGGCGACTTCTCTTCTCAGTGACAATACCTCCTGCTGCAAGGTCCTTTCTGACAGGACACTTGAAGCGGGGCAGGCCAGAAGTTCTATCGGAAATTGGGATAGCTCAGGCCACAGGTCAAGCCTGCACACCCAGTAGTCAAGGGGTTCATCGCTCCTCAGAGTGTCGATATCTGCAGTTAAGGCGAGGTAGTCTGCTACCTGTCGGTCAAGTCGTTCTCTGAGGGTGGACCCCGAAGGGCTGTGGCGATGCGTAGGACTTAAAAAGCTCTGCATGTCCTCCATCAACAACACGTCTGTAAAGCGTCCTGTCCTTGCCGGCGTGGTCGTGGGAGGAGGAGGATTACTTTCACCTCTTCCCCTGTTAGATTCCCGTTGTGCTGTAACATCACCCTTATACACTGTGTAAAGCATACTTTTTAAATTTATTTTGGAACTGCTGCATCCTTTCCGAATTGTGGTAATTTGGTAACATTTAAGGCACTTTCTGCTTATACCGGGGGTCTAGTAGTGTGGACACCCAGTACAGGTCGTTCTCCATCAGCTTTTTTAAACGAGGGTCCCTCAACAGGCATGACAGCATGAAAGACCCCATTTGCACAAGGTTGAATGCCGAGCTACTCATGTCCCGTTCCTCGTCCTCAGTGATCTCACCCAAGGTATGTTCTTTCCCCCAGCCACGTACAACACCACGGGTACCAGATAGGTGACAACGAGCATCCTGGGATGCATGTTGTGGTTGGTCTTCCTCCTCCTCCTCAAAGCCACATTCCTCCTCTGACTCCTCTTCCTCACAATCCTCTTCCAGCGTTGCCGCAGGTCCAGCAAGCGATGCTGATAAGGCTGTTTCTGGTGGTGATGGTGACCACAACTCTTCCTCTTCACGCTCATCTACGGCCTGATCCAGAACTCTTCGCAGGGCACGCTCCAGGAAGAAAACAAATGGTATGATGTCGCTGATGGTGCCTTTGGTGCGACTGACTTGGTTTGTCACCTCCTCAAAAGGACGCATGAGCCTACAGGCATTGCGCATGAGCGTCCAGTAACGTGGCAAAAAATTCCCAGCTGTGCAGAGGCTGTCCTAGCATCCCGGTCATACAAATAGTCGTTAACGGCTTTTTCTTGTTGTAGCAGGCGGTCGAACATTAGGAGTGTTGAATTCCAACGTGTCGGGCTGTCGCAAATCAAGCGCCTCACTGGCATGTTGTTTCGCCGCTGGATATCTGAAAAGTGCACCATGGCCGTGTAGGAATGCTTGAAATGGTCACACACCTTCCTGGCCTGCTTCAGGACGTCCTGTAAGCCTGGGTACTTAAGCACAAAGCGATGTACGATCAGATTACACACATGCGCCATGCATGGCACATGTGTCAACTTGCCCAAATTCAATGCCGCCAACAAATTTCTTCCGTTGTCACAAACCACTTGGTCGATCTCCAGTTGGTGCGGAGTCAGCCACTGATCCACCTGTGCATTCAGGGCGGACAGGAGTGCTGGTCCGGTGTGACTCTCTGCTTTCAGGCAAGTCAAAACCAAGACGGCGTGACACTGCCGTATCTGGGATGTGGAATAGTACCTGGGGAGCTGGGGGGTGCCGTTGATGTGGAGCAAGACGCAGCAGCAGAAGAGGACTCAGCCGAGGAGGTTATGGAAGAGGATGGAGTAGGAGGAGTAGAGGAGGTGGCAGCAGGCCTGCCTGCAAGTCGTGGCGGTGTCACCAACTCCTCTGCAGAGCCACGCATTCCATGCTTGGCAGCCATCAGCAGGTTTACCCAATGCACAGTGTAGGTGATATACCTGCCCTGACCATGCTTTGCAGACCAGGTATCAGTGGTCAGATGGACCCTTGCCCCAACTCTGTGTGCCAGACATGCCATTTCTTCCTTTTGCACAATCGAGTACAGGTTGGGGATTGCCTTTTGTGCAAAGAAATTTCGGCCGGGTACCTTCCACTGCGGTGTCCCAATAGCTACAAATTTTTTGAATGCCTCAGACTCCACCAGCTTGTATGGTAAAAGCTGGCGGGCTAAGAGTTCAGTCAAGCCAGCTGTCAGACGCCGGGCAAGGGGGTGACTTTGTGACATTGGCTTCTTACGCTCAAACATGTCCTTGACAGACACCTGACTGTGGGCAGATGAGCAGGAACTGCTCAAGGCGAGAGACGGAGTGGCGGATGGTTGAGAGGGGGAAAGGAGGACAGCAGTGGTTGACGTGGCTGAAGATGCTGGACCAGGTGGAGGATGGCGGCTTTGAGTTTGTGTGCTGCTTGTACTCATGTGTTGATCCCATAGGCGTTTGTGATGTTCGATCATGTGCCTTCACAAAGCAGTTGTATCTAGGTGGGTGTTGGACTTCCCACGACTCAGTTTCTTTTGGCACAGGTTGCAAATGGCATCGCTGTTGTCAGAGGCAGACACACAAAAAAAAATGCCACACTGCTGAGCTCTGCAATGACAGCATTCTGGTGGTGGCAACAGCATGCGTTGATTGGCATGCTGTCTGGCTGACCCCGGGTGCCAATGCATGCTGTCTGACTGTGCCACTAGCTCTTTGCGACGACCTCCCACTGCTTCCAACTCGTCTCCTCCTCCTCCTCTCTGTCTCCCCATCTGAACTTTCCCCCTGTTCTTCTTCTCTTCTAGCGGGCACCCACGTGACATCCACGGACGCATCGTCATCATCAACCGCTTCACTTGTATCTGACAACTCAGCAAAGGAAGCAGCATCATCATCATGACACCGTACGTCCATGTGTGTAATGCTGCCTGACTGAGACATATCCCTGTTATCTACATCCTCTGGCAATAATGCTTGCGCATCACTCATTTCTACCAACTGATGTGTAAATAACTCCTCTGACATACCAAGTGAAGTGGCTGTGGTGCTAGTGTTGGTGGTGGCGGCAGGCGGGCGAGTGGTAACTTGAGAGGTGCCCGAAGCTAAGCTGGAGGAGGATGGTGCATCAAGGTTTCCGAGCGGAAGCTGTAGAAGATTGGGTGTCCTGTGTTAGCCAGTCAACTATGTCCTCAGAACTTTTCCAGTTCAGGGTACGTGGCCTCTAAACAGTTGGCATTATTCTAGGGCCAAAGGGAATCACAGCACAACGACCACGACGGCCCCTGCAGGGTGGACTGCCTCTGCCTGTCATTTTTTTTTCCGATTAGATGTGCTATGCGTGCAAGCTACTATGACAACAGATATGAGTGGCACTGTGCACTGGCAGAAGTTGGCAGAGTAGAAGCTGTAGGCCTGACACACATGCTTGCAGACAACTAACTGCTATTCAATCTATTACAGTCAAAATTTTATTTTTTTTAAAAATGTACACTACTGTTACACCAGATATGAGTTGCACTGGTTTGACACTGTGCCCTGGCAGGCCCTGAAACGCACACGTGTGAAGGAAACTGACTGCTATTATCTTACAGTCCAAAAAGTTTTTGTTAAATGCAAGCTATTGTGACACCAGATATGAGTGGTGGCACTGGGCAAGTGGGCACAGTATATGCTGTGAGCCTGACACACACGCTGGCAGGCAGGCAACTGCAATTAGATTACAACAACAAAAAAGCAGACTGATGTTCTAGCCCTAAAAAGGGCTTTTTGGGGTGCTGTCCTTACAGCAGAGATCAGATGAGTCCTTCAGGACTGTAGTGGACACTGAATACACTAGCCTAGCTATCAATTTCCCTATTAAATCAGCAGCAGCACACTGTCCCTCCTCTCACTAAGAATGCAGCTTCTGAATGAATCTAAAATGGATGCTGCCCAGGAGGTGGGAGGGTCTGGGAGGGAGGGTCTGCTGCTGATTGGCTGGAATGTGTCTGCTGACTGTGAGGTACAGTGTCAAAGTTTCCTCAATGATGACGAATAGGGGGCGGACCGAACATCGCATATGTTCGCCATCCGTGGCGAACGCGAACAAGCTATGTTCGCCCGGAACTATTCGCCAGCAAACCGTTCAGGACATCACTATTTGGCATGTACCTTGTAAGGGATGAGCCAATCTCTTTGACATGTAAATGTCATTAGCCTTGTTCCAGTATCATATCCAAAGGAAGGACAAAAACATTCATATTTACCCCCCCGAATAATAATAAAGCCTAATTTTTGTTATATTTGGAATGTGACAAGCGCCATCTTCTAACCAAGTCCAAACATGAGTGGCCTAACTTGACCATAGGGGAAGGAATTGTGATGTCCATCCTATCGGATCGCAAGGCCGGCATGCAGCAAATGTTTAGAATGGGAAAATAATAACAAATTCATAGAGGCAATTATTATTTCTGTGGCGGGTACATAAGAGAAGATAGAACCAAATGTTTCCATTTGGATTGATGTGGTTCTAGACACAAGGGGGTGGTCACTTATTATTTCTGTAGGTACGCCTTAACTCCACCTCTGGGTGAGGCGTGGTAATCCACAGGGTATATCTCTAATGATCCTGGACGGTGCTTGTGTACTTGCTTGAGGGTCAGAATCTAATTCTAAGTGAGTCACCATCTTTCCTTGCCAGAGACCCCCTGGACAGAAGTTGTACTTTGAAAACCTAAGTGAGTAATTAGGACTTCTGTATTTTATCATTTTTGTTTTTATCTGTTGTTGGTGTAAATAATTTGTTTAGCATATATTTTTATACGCACTGTGACTATTTTTGCTCACAATAAACATTCATTTATTAAGTTCTGCCTTTGTCTGGTCAAGAATCACGTTACCTGAAGAGACTAGTTAGTAATTTTGTACTAAGTAATATTTGGTGGGTTTTATTGTTGGTTTACCTGGGGGGACCAAGGCACCCCATTTATAAATTGTCTTGGTGGTGGCAGTGTTAAAATAGTAATAGTTATATTATTATGTTTAAGTGTGGGTGGCGTTAAAAGGGGGATTTTGTCATTATTTCCGGTCTAGTGCAGACAAATAGTGAACTTTAACCCTTTCACCACCATAACTACGTCACACTCTTGGAGTAGGGTGCGTTCGTGATTTGAGGCTAGGACGGAGGTTCACCTTCCAGCAGGACAATGACCACACAGTTTCTGTAGGGGGAAGTAGCTGGGGGAAGTAAAAGACTTACAATGGGGCTGAGGGGAAATAAGGGACACACAAAGGGGCTGGGGGAAGTAAGAAACATACAAGAGAGGATTGTAAAATACACACAAGGGAGTGTTGCAAGATACACAAAGGAGAAAACTAAAAGATAAAATACAGTAAAGGGAGGTGTAAGACACAAAAAGGGGAGATGAAACACTAAAGGGAGTAAGGCATTCAAAGGGGTAGGTTAACAGACACTGGTAAAGATGCATTTTTAAGGGAAGGGAGCAAAATGCATCTTTGTTTTGTAGCCAAAAATCTTTTTACTGGCACTGGTCATGCAAAAGGAACTTTACCCAGAATATCAGTAAATATGTTGACCATATCATTAGAGATCTAGTGACAGCCTTCCCTTCCCATCTCAGGGACACCAAACAGACTCTGTTAACCTTTTCATCTTTTAAACCACCTAAAGGGGGCAATGCTATGTAGTTTGGACGTTGAGGGTCTCTACAGCTCGATTCCCCATGAGATAAGGATCTCACAATTATGCAAATTTTTTAACAATCTTTATCACACATTGTCAGCACATAAAACCATGGTACTTACATTACTACATTTTATTCTTACCCATAACTACTTTTGATGGCATCTACTATTACAAGGTTAGAAGGAGCACAATGGGGATGGCTTGTGCTCCCTCACATGGCAATCTTCACAAAGGTTGGTGGGAGGAATATGTTATCTCTGGGGTCTATTTTCATAAGTATACCCTCTCTATGGAAGAGATATCTTCACGGCCTCCTGATTGTATGGACAGGAACAAAGGAACTCATTATGGAGTTTGTTAAAAAAAAAAAAAAGACGTATTGGTACTTTTGATTAAGGCTGGGATGCAGTTAAGACCATTCTAGGGAGATATTAGCTGTTACTTCTTTAGGTTAAACATCTGCTCCAACTCCTGACTCTTCAAGTATCATTAATCGAAAGACAGAAATTTATGGGACATATTACTCCCAAGCCATTTCTCCTCTGGCAAAACGTCTCCCTGCAGTCTTAGACCTACCATCACTGGTGATACTAAATATTATCATTATTTTTACTATAGTTTTAATGGCATATTGTACAGGTAATGTTTATTTGGATATACACTATATGGACAAAAGTATTGGGACACTTGACCATTACACCAACCGGGTGTTTTATGACCTTGCATTGTAAATACATCGACATTAATATGTACTCGGTCCCTCCTTTGCAGCTATAACAGCTTCCACTCTTCTGGTAAGGCTTTCCACAAGATTTTTGACTGTTTCTGTGTGGATTTTTGCCCATTCATCCAGTAGAGCATTTGTGAGGTCAGACACTGATGTTGGACGAGAAGGCTTGGCTCACAATCTCTATTCCAGTTTATCCCAAAGGTTTTCAGTGGGGTTGTGGCTCTGTGTGGCTCCGTGTGGGCCAGTAAAGTTCTTCCACACCACTCATCCAACCATGTCTTTATGGACTTTGCTTTTTGCACAGGGGCATCGACATGCTAGAATAGAAAAGAGTCTTCCCCAAACTGTTCCTACAAAGTTGCAAGCAAAGCATTTACCAAAATGTCTTAGTATGCTGAAGCATTAAGATTTCCTTTCACTAGAAGTAAGCGGTCTAGCCCAACCCCTGAAAAACATCCCCATGCCAATATCCCTCCTGCACCAAAATTTGCAGTTTCTACATTGCAGTCAGGCAAGTAACGTTCTCCTGGTATACACCAAACTCAGACTCACCCATCAGACTGCAAAACAAGAAGCATGCTTTGTCAATCCACAGAACACATTTTCACTGCTCCAGAGTCCAGTTGTGACATACTTTACACCACTTAATCTGACTCTTGGCATTGTACTTCGTGATGTGAGGCTTGCATGCAGCTGCTCAGTCATGGAAACCCATTCCATGAAGCTTGTCACAATCTAGTGATAACTAATAATACTATACCTCCCAAGTGTCCCTATTTGAGAGGGACAGTCACTATTTTGGGCCCAAATACCTCTTTATCTCTTCCCCTCTTTCCTATCCCAACATCCCTTTTTTTCTAGCAGCTCCATATTGTTGGTGTGTCATAGTGTTTAACAGAACTCCAGAACAATAATACTAAAACCAATGTGTCTTTAAACTACAATAAATGTATTTAGAAATCAGTCTGTGTAAATAAGATATTTGGTTATTGTTTGAAATTACATTTTAGTTGTATAAATTTGTATTAGCAGAAGATTGAAATCAGATTGGTCAAAAACCTCCTATTAAAAAAACCAACAACCCATAAGCATGCCAACAGGGCTTGCAAAATTAGATGAGCTAAACTAGAAACTGAAAAGCACATATCCGAGCGAGGAATGCAAGATCAAGTGCATTAATGCTAAGTTAAGAGTGAAAGTGTTAGTCTGGTGAAATCTGAGATGCATATGTTAAAAAAAAAAAAAAGATGTATCGGGGGGGGCAAAGCAGGAATTCTAAATATTTTTTTCTTCTTCAGTATAAAGCAAAGAAGAAAGCCTTACAGCAAACAGGTGATTGAATGACACAGGATAACATGCTTCAGTCATTAAATAATTAGAGCAAGTTAATGTAAAGAAACCTCCAGGGATAAAATATATTTAGTCCATGAGTACTTAAGGAGCTTCGAGCAGAAATCTCCTAACCAGAGTTTTTAAAGAAAAACACAAAACACCATAACCACTACCACCTGCTGTCATGGTTATGACACCAGGAATGCACTGACGCCCTCCAAGAGTAAACAGTTAAACTTTTTGTTTTTCCCGCAATTATATTTTTTAATTCTATATGATTAGCACTTAAAAGTTACCAGCATCATTGTTGCAGTGTATCCCATTATTTAATTCAATATATTTTACAGTGTAGGGGTTCTATGGTTTGAAACGCCCTAACCTGACAACCTGCAGTGAACTTTAACAGACTTTAACAAACTAGAATGGTGGGCTTACAGCCCAGGACATTTTTGAATGCAATTCGCTTTCTAATCCTAACTTTATGTCCCCAATAATCCTAATACCCTCTAATCCAAGTGGCAACATTTGAAATAGTCAACACATGGCAATTGAAAGATCCCCTCAGAGAAGGGCTTCACCTTGTGCAGAAGTCCAAACTACTATTTCCTAAGAGTCAGGAGTCACACTTGTTGTAACTTTCAAAATAGTACCATTCTAAAGGAAAAGTATAGTGTGCTGTTACAAACACAGTGTGTTACAGTATCATTCAACATTAGTGATGTCGCGAACATAACATTTTCCGTTCGCAAACGGCGAACGCGAACTTCCGCAAATGTTCGCAAACGGGCGAACCGTGCGAACCGCCATAGACTTCAATGGGCAGGCGAATTTTAAAACCCACAGGGACTCTTTCTGGCCACAATAGTGATGGAAAAGTTGTTTCGAAGGGGAACAACACCTGGACTGTGGCATGCCGGAGGGGGATCCATGGCAAAACTCCCATGGAAAATTACATAGTTGATGCAGAGTCTGGTTTTAATCCATAAAGGGCATAAATCACCTAACATTCCTAAATTGTTTGGAATAACGTGATTTAAAACATCAGGTATGATGTTGTATCGATCAGGTAGTGTAAGGGTTACGCCCGCTTCACAGTGACAGACCAAACTTCCTGTTTAACGCACCGCAAACAACTGAAAACAGTCCATTTGCACAACCGCAAATTCTCCATTTGCCAAGCTAGCCATGTCCCGTTCCCTGTCCTCACTGATGTCATTGAAGGTCTCTTCCTCCACCCAGCCACGTACAACACCAAGGGTCCCCGAAAGGTGACAACAAGCCCTCTGTATTTGTTTTTTAAATGTACACTACTGTTACACCAGATATGAGTTGCACTGGTGTGACACTGTGCCTTGGCAGGCCCTGAAACGCACACGTGTGAAGGTAACTGACTGCTATTATATTACAGTCAAAAAAGTTTTTGTTTTTATTAAATGCAAGCTATTGTGACACCAGATATGAGTGGTGGCACTGGGCAAGTGGGCACAGTATATGCTGTGAGCCTGACACACACGCTGGCAGGCAGGCAACTGCAATTAGATTACAGCAGAGATCAGATGAGTCCTTCAGGACTGTAGTGGACACTGAATACACTAGCCTAGCTATCGATTTCCCTATTAAATCAGCAGCAGCTACACTGTCCCTCCTCTCACTAAGAATGCAGCTTCCGGGGGGGCGGGGCCTAGCTGTCATGGAGGAAAGACGCACTTCCTGTGAGCTCCCTCAATATCTCACTTTAAGCAGCTATCAACAAGCGAATTTCACCCCAGAAGGGGATGACCCAGCAATGTTGCTCCTACCTGACCGACCCGACATGCTTAATAGCGGTCAGCAACTCAACAGAGTCTTACTTACCTCCGCGTGGCAAGCGTGGCCAGGAGCTCACCGGGCGGGAGAGGCGGCCGATCTCCCGATCCTGGGATGCCCAGGAGCAGCTACTTCCCGGCAGGAGCTCCGTTCCCCCCCCCTTCGGACCGGTGGGGGTTATCCTAGTCCACCCCTGAGAGGCTGTCTGGAGCTAATGGACGCACAGAGCACAGCCGCCCAGACTGACATACTCATCTGCGACTCTACCAATATGGCGGCAGCCGCGTGTCCTTCTGGTACCAGCAAAGCATAGCAGGATATTGAGTCTAAGCTGGACAGACTCTTTAATCAATTTTGGAAGCAAATAACAAGCAGGAAGCCCCAACAAGCTCCACCACAGCCCCAACAAGCTCCACCACAGCTAAGCAAAGCAGTCCCCATTAAAATCCATTAACTCAAAAGGCGTCGAAGACGGGACCGGAGGCACAAACAGAAATGCAGAGCCTGCCCCACGTCAAGCACTCGCCTCCACCTTAAGCCACCACAATCCCGCACCGGACGTGAAGCACCACCGGGACAGATCCGACCACCCAACAAAACAAGCTTCCACCACCTCAAGCCGCGAACCCGGCACTCAGCCAGAGACTTGCCTTTGTTGTTCCAGGTATCAGGGACTCCCAGGGTCTGCAACTGGCGCCCAGAAGGGATCGGATGAGCACAAGCAGTAAACAGCAGCCTGCCAAGCATATCCCACTATAGCTGATCCTCCACACCATGCCTTTGATCACATGAACTGCTCTCTGCACATTAACTAATCGTAAAGTAGCAAGCGTTTAAACATGTCATTATTACACCTCCTAAAGAGTTTATTGTCGTAGTTCCTTACATGCCTTTACCTTAACCGTTGTATTATGTTATTCACTAGTCTCATCTCATGGGGCGACTCATACTTGATTTATAACTAGTGGTGGAGCTGCTGATATAAATACACAGTTGATAACGTGCAACAGAGGCGGCTCTAGACTTTATGAGGCCTTAGGCGAAACTCAAACATGAGGCCCCACTAACAAAAAAGTGTCACATATACACATTGATGCACAGTTTACCTGTGTATGTGCCTGAGAGTGTGTCTGACAGAGAGTATCCTTGTGTGTGAGAATGTATGTCTCTGTGAGCATGTGTGCGTTTTTGTCTGAGACTGAAGTGTGTTGTGTGTATGGCGGGTGATGGTGTGAGGGGGTGATGGTGAGAGGGAAAGGGGGGTGATGGTGAGAGGGAGAGCGGGGTGATGGTGAGAGGGAGAGCGGGGTGATGGTGAGAGGGAGAGCGGGGTGATGGTGAGAGTGAGCGGGGGTGATGTGAGAAGGAGGGGGGTTGATGTGATGTGAGAAGGTGGGGGTGATGTGAGAAGGAGGGGGGTTGATGGTGAGGGTGGTGAGGCTGAGGGTGGTGAGTGGGTGAGGCTGATGGGGGTGAGGCTGAGGGAGTGAGGCTGAGGGGGGTGGTGGGTGAGGCTGAGGGGGTGGGGGTGATGCTGAGGATGCTGTGGGTGGTTGGGGTAGGGGGGTGATGCTGAGGGTGGTAAGGATGGTGAGGGGGGTTATGTTGAGGGTGGTGAGGGTGGTGATGCTGAGGATGGTGAGGGAGGGTGATGCTGAGGGTAGTGAGGGAGGGTGATGCTGAGGGTGGTGGGGTGGTGAGGCTGAGGGTGGTGGGGGGTGGTGAGGCTGAGGGTGGTGGGGTGGTGAGGCTGAGGGTGGTGGGGGGTGGTGAGGCTGAGGGTGGTGGTGAGTCTGAGGGTGCTGAGGCTGAGGCTGGTGGGGGGTGCTGAGGCTGGTGGGGTGGTGAGGCTGAGGGTGGTGAGGGGGTGAGGCTTAGGGTGGTGGGGAGGGTGGTGAGGCTGAGGGTATTTGGGAGGGTGGGGAGGCTGAGGGTGGAGGGGGTGGTGAGGCTGAGGGTGGTGGGAGGTGCTGAGGCTGAGGGGGGTGAGGGGGTGAGGCTGAGGGGGGTGAGGCTGACGGGGGTGGGGGTGAGGCTGAGGGGGGTGGGGGTGAGGCTGAGGGGGGTGGGGGGGTGATGCTGCGGGTGGTTGGGGTGGGGGGGTGATGCTGAGGGTGGTGAGGATGGTGAGGGGGGTTATGCTGAGGGTGGTGATGCTGAGGGTGGTGACGGGGGTGATGCTGTGGGTGGTGAGGGAGGGTGATGCTGTGGGTGGTGGGGTGGTGAGGCTGAGGGTGGTGGGGGGTGCTGAGACTGGTGGGGTGGTAAGGCTGAGGGTGGTGAGGGGGTAAGGCTGAGGGTGGTGGGGAGGGTGGTGAGGCTGAGGGTATTGGGGAGGGTGGGGAGGCTGAGGGTGGTGGGGGTGGTGAGGATGAGGGTGGTGGGGGGTGCTGAGGCTGAGGCTGAGGGTGGTGAGGCTGGGGGGTGAGGGGTGAGGCTGAGGGGGGTTGGGGTGATATTGAGGATGGTGAGGGGGTGTTGCTGCGGGTGGTTGGGGTGGGGGGTGATGCTGAGGGTGGTGAGGATGGTGAGGGGGGTTATGCTGAGGGTGGTGAGGGTGGTGATGCTGAGGGAGGGTGATGCTGAGGGTGGTGAGGGAGGGTGATGCTGAGGGTGGTGGGGTGGTGAGGCTGAGGGTGGTGGGGGTGGTGAGGCTGGTGGGGGGGTCGTAGGGCTGAGGTTGGTGATGAGGCTGAGGGTGCTGAGGCTTAGGGTGGTGGGGGGTGCTGAGGCTGAGGGTGGTGGGGGGTGCAGAAGCTGGTGGGGTGGTGAGGCTGAGGGTGGTGAGGGTGTGATGCTGCGGGTGGTTGGGGTGGGGGGGTGATGCTGAGGGTGGTGAGGATGGTGAGGGGGGTTATGCTGAGGTTGGTGAGCGTGGTGATGCTGAGGGTGGTGAGGGAGGGTGATGCTGAGGGTGGTGAGGGAGGGTGGTGAGGCTGGCTGAGGGTGGTAGGGAGGGTGATGAGGCTGAAGGTGGTGGGGAGGGTGGTAGGGTGGTGGGGGGTGAGAGAGCCTACCTTTAGTTCCTGGTGGTCCGGTGGCCACTGCTCCCGGTCTGCAGCTCCGCAGAGCTGCAGACCATGCAATCTCGCGAGACCATCAGAGCGTTGCCGTGGTAACCCGCGGCCACGCTCTGATTGGCCGGTTTTCACTAGACACATGGTCTGCAGCTCTGCTCACTGTGGAGCTGCAGACCGGTGTCTGCGGTGGCTGGCCTGGCAGCCAGGAGGGGCCTCGCACCCGGCGGCATACCGGGCAAGCCGCCGGGCCCCCTCCTGGTGTCAGGTCCCCGGTCATTGACCGAGAACCTGACACAGTCTGCCCACAGCCGGTTTAGGCGGCCGCAAGGCCCCAGCCAGCGCGAGGCCTTAGGCGGCCGCCTAAACCGCCTAATTAGAGAGCCGACTCTGACATGCAAGCTACACCCTAAACATGACAGCCATCTTTCACAACAATGTACTGCTATATACTCATGCCCTCAGTGCAACAAGCCATGATATACGCACGTTCAGCCTAGCATGCTCAAATATAACACACTTCTGTCAAAAAAAATTAAAAAAAATAATAATAATAATAAAAAATTATAATAATAAAGAATGCAGCTTCAGAATCAATCTAAATTGTATGCTGTCTAGGAGTTGGGAGGGTCTGGGAGGGAGGGTCTGCTGCTGATTGGCTGGAATTTGTCTGCTGACTGTGAGGTACAGGTTAAAAGTTTACTCAATGATGACTAATATGTTCGCCAGCAACTATTCGCCTGCGAAACGTTCGGGACATCACTACTCAACATTGTAATTATGTGTTTTTTCAGCGGCATGCTTAATATCCGAGATGTAGATCCTGCTGAGATCATAAAATTGTCAGAATTATGCACCAAAGTGTGAGTTGCTGGGAATCCAAAGTAAATTCAAAGTAAATTTAAAATTTTAGTCTAAAATAGCTAAACTGAATCATATTTATGTCTAGATCAGCTATTTTGGCCTTTAAAGTTAAATTCACTTTGAATTCCTCACAATTTACACTTTCCAGGGGAAGGCTCTTGCGTGTTACAACGTTTTATATTCCTAACATCGTATCTATAACAGTACTTAGTTGGTTAACCTCTAGAAAAAAAGTGAAGAAACTTTCACACACACACACACACACACAATAATGAGGGCTTTATGGTCCAACTTTTAACATTTTATTTTCATTGTTGCACATTACCAATCTGTGGTTTAAACCCTGACAAGGACACATAAACATGTTTTGTCTATACAATTTATTTCCATTTTCTGGCCTTAATAATAGAAGTCATACAGGGTTATTCACTAAACTGAACATTAAAAGTTAATTCAAGGGGCGTGGCCTGGAACGGAACGCGAGCGGTCGCATGCTTGGCTAGCTCCGTGAAAATTAGGCCCTCGCACAGCATTTAAGACCCAATAACCCAGGAAAAACAGCACCAACAGGCTTACCCGACCATGTCCCATCAGAAGGGAAAACGAGCGTCCGAAAAACAAGATAAGTTGGACTTTTTCGGGACCAAACAGGGACAGACAAAGGGAGTGCCACTGCTGGAGGAATCCCAAGATGGCGCCGATGCAGACAGTGATCAGGCGGCAACACCAGACCCAACTGGCTTTATACTTACAACGGAAAGCCTACAAGCAATGTTCGACAGCATGGCTTCAAAACTACAGGACACACTGCAGAGATCGTTTACAGAGCTCCACACAGATATCCAAGCGCTGGGAACGCGCACATCTGAGCTGGAGTCAAACATGGAGGAGCACGTGGAGGCCCATAATCGCCTAGTGACTAAAGTGGAGGAAGCATGGGACCGGATTAATGATTATGAGGCAAAATTGGCTGACCTGGAAGATAGGGCACGCTAGAGTAACCTGCGTCTTAAGATGTTCCTGAGAACATAGACCCACAAGACTTACCAGCATATGCCACAAACTATTCCACCTCCTGGTCCCAGACCTGCCACAAGATGTCCTGTTAATGGACAGAATCCACAGAGTGGCAAAACCGCACTATTTGCCTGCTGACATGCCCAGAGACATAGTCCTTAAAATGCACTACTATCACGCCAAAGAGGCGATCATAGCCACACGCATAAAGACTTACCAGCCACTTACCAAAAAATCTAAGTCTTCGCAGACATCTCAGCAATGACGCTCAAGAAGAGCACCAACATCGCATATTGATGGGGATACCCGACTAAACTGCTGATACACAGGAATGGGACCCTCAGTGCCATTTGCACACCTGAAGAAGTACTGCAAAAACGCTAAAAGCCTGGGGACTCAACCCACAGGCACAACAAGCAGCGGGAAGACTACCCCAAGCATGGAAGAAAACCCTGCAAATAGCTGATGTGACATGGACTGTGCTACAACCATAGACTTTCCTGGGTCGCAAGAATAATGTAATGTATGATTTCCGCACACTTAAGATTACAGGCTAGTGCCTTATCAGCACACACCCTTAAAAACGTACTAGAGGCTTTGGGAACAGCCTTACAACCGGGTAAAGTAAGGGGAAAGGTTAGAACGTATAGCAAGCGCCCGAGCACTAATACCCACTGGTTGTTTAACTGCCCTTATCGTAGCACAAGTGGGGGAGATGTAGGGGTAATATATATATATATATGAAAGCGGCAGGAGCATGGCACTATTGTAAGCCCTTACGAGGGCCATTAACCATAGACGAGCTTAAAGCGGATCAAGCGAATAAGAATCGCACATTTTAGGGTCACCATGATTAACCACTATGTTAGCGAGGGCCGACCTCGCGGAAGCTACACCATCCGGGCTCGAAGCTCTCAGCTCCGACCCCCACGGCACCTCCTATAGGCGCCGAGCCATATTCTTGGCAACTAAGATAATACATAATAGTATGTTTGGAAAAGTTTTTGTATGTTGTTATATACTATGTTTTCACCCTGTTATACACCCCTACCTGACACTCCCCCCCCCTACTCGAGGGCCCAGTGGGTCGCCCATACACACCAGTCGTCACGTCTCATATTGCATCCGATGGGGTCCCTGCACTGGAGATGGACTCTGGTGGGGGAAACCCAGGGAACATAGCTATGCTTCTGTGGGGTACACGGGAGAGGAGCTGCCTTGCTCGACCGAGCTGGGAGAGGCAGGCCCTCAAAAAAATTAAAGGTCAACTGGTAATATACAGGCACTTCCTATACATGACACCATAAAAATTTATAGCCACAACGTGAGGGGATTGAACCTCACGGTGCAGAGGCACCTACTAGGTAGGGACTTACGGCAAACTGATGCCGACATAGTCTGCCTGCAGGAGACCCACTTCAGAGGGGCAAACCACCCCGCATACTGAATGACAGTTATCGCTACCGATACCAGTCTACCTCACAAACAAAATCTAAAGGGGTCTCCACCCTCATAAGCCGAAAGGTGGCCTTTGAAATGATATTAGAGGAATATGACAAAGAGGGCAGGTACGTTATTATAGTGGGACGCATTAACAATGTTCTTTACACAATAGCAAATATATGCGCACCTAACACAAACCAAAGAAATTTCCTACACATGATTATAAACAAAGTCTCCGGTATCCAACAAGGCACGACTATAATTTGTGGGGACCTGAACCATGTCCTAAACCCTGTTATGGACACAACACTCTCTAGCAAAAGCCCCAGGTATAAACCACTCAGACGACAATGCAAGGCCCTAGTGAAGTTACTAACACTACACCACCATTATGATGTGTGGAGGGTCTCACATCCCGAGGATAAGGCTTACACGCACCACTCGACAGTCCATAATACCTACTCAAGGATTTATGGGTTTTTAATGGAAGGAGCAGCACTGGGTCAGGTGGTGGACTGCAGGGTGGGACAAATAGTATGGTCAGATCATGCTCCAGTAGAACTGATCCTTAAAGACACCTATGATTTCAGACTCAGAAGCCCTTGGTGACTCAACGAAACCCTCCTGCTGGACCAGGCATTCACAGACGAGGTGACCATCGCATTACGCCAATATTTTATAGAAAACACAAGTCCCACACTCCCACACCACACAATCTGGCAGGCACATAAAGCCGTCGCAAGAGGAATCCTAATAAAACGAGCCTCTTACCTCAAGCGTAAATCGCACACCCAACTACTTAACTGGCAGAAAGAGCTTTACACACTAGCAGCCCAAAATCAGGTCCACCCGACTCCGACACTGCGAGAGCAAATCTCCCACATACGATCACAAATCCGCCAACAAGCGCTTACCAAAGTGGGGTACCACCTGCGGAGACTCAAAACCACTCACTATTCCCAGGGGAACAGAGCGGGTAAACTGCTAGCCTTAAGACTAAAAAAACAGCAACATGCACAGAAAATTGCATATTTAAACACTAAAGGGGGAGGGAAAGCAATGACACTGACTGATATTAGCAACGAATTTCCAAGATATTACTCAGATCTTTACAACCTCAAACACGACCCAGCCACAAGTACACCCACGGACTCGGACATAGCAAAATACTTAAACAGACTGGACCTACCCACCCTAACGACCCACCAACAAGAAAGGTTGGCCAAACCTATCACCCCAGAAGAGGTAATAGCCACAATAAAAACACTGCCGAAAGGCAAGGTCCCAGGCCCAGATGGCTTCACCAACTCCTACTACAACAAATTCCAGGAGATACTGCCACCTCAGTTAACAGCAGTATTCAATGAAGCAATAAGAGAGGAATCTCTCCCCGGGGAAATACAGCTGGCACACATCATTACCCTCCCCAAACCAGGGAAACCGCCAACATGCCCGCAAAATTTTAGACCTATCTCACTCCTCAACACGGATGCAAAACTCCGAGCCAAAATGTAAGCATTGAGATTGAGACCCATACTCCCTCACATCATCCATGATGACCAAGTAGGGTTTGTGATGGGAAGACAGGGGGCGGATAACACCAGAAAGGTCCTCAGTATCATGCAGAGCCTCAAAGCATCCAAAGGGGAGGGCTGCTGCTCTCCCTTCGATGCAGAGAAGGCATTTGACCGATTGGGGTGGGGGTTCCTGGAGGCAGTTCTCCGCAAGTTTGGGCTCCCTGGGGACTTCATCTCAGTGGTTTGGTCCCTATACTCGGCCCCAATGGCACGAGTTCTTAACTCTGGATGTGTTTCAGACAAATTTAAAATCACAAATGGAACTAGACAGGGGTGCCCTCTGTCGCCCTTGCTCTATGTACTGGCATTGGAACCCCTAGCTTCAGTGATATGAGCGAATCCATCCATCCATGGCATACAGGCAGGCGACAAAACATACTCTAAACCTATTTTTGGACGACATTCTACTGACCCTGGCACAACCCCAAATCTCACTCCCAAATTTACTACAATGCATACACGACTACAACACGGTGTCCTATTACAAACTAAATTTGACCAAAACACAGGCAATGGGCTTGGGACCTTCCTGGGTCCATACTGCAGACCCTTACGGCATCCTTTAATTTTGATTGGAGGGATGATCACATAACCTTCCTGGGGATCAGACTAGCCAGAACGACACACCTTCTACACAAACACAACTATGAGAAACTATATCAGGAGATAACACAGACACTCCAAACCTGGAATGTGGACTTTATATCCTGGTACGGGCGGATGGCGGCATTCAAAATTTTGCTACTCCCCAAACTACAATACCTATTTCGCCCGCTCCAGATCCCTCTACCCAAACACTACCTGGTAGCCCTACAAAAAGCTAACACAAAGTTTGTATGGGCGAAGAAAAGACCCAGGGTCGCAATAACCACACTCAAAAAATAGTGAAGGGATGGATGAACCTTCCAGATATAAAACTATATTACAAAGCTGCAATCCTATCCACAATAGCAAGCACCCACATACAACACAACACACCGCAATGGGTAGCCATTGAATCATACTGGTCCTGCAAAGCCGGTTTACATTATTTATTCTGGGTACCAAAAACACAGAGCCCAGCAATGCCACAGGCGCTAGTAACAACCACACTGTTGTTGAATGTGTGGGATCAGTACATCTCAGTGGACCGGACATTTGACTACAACATATGGGTACAGGCAGGATGCAACATGTACATAATTTATATGAAGGTACTAAGCTTAAAACATTTCCAGACCTGCAAACTCAGTTTCACCTCCCCAGTAGAGCCGTTTTTTCCTACCTCCAACTCAAGTCCTTAATGCAAATTACTACTGATCGCCTCCGGGCGCCTACCCTCTCCAAATTTGACTCTTGGTGTCTCAGAGGCACGATGCATAAAAAAAACATTTTCGATAATCTATACAACCCTACTAGACAAAGCAGTAGAGCCCAATGACAAATATACCCAAGCATGGCACGAAGACCTAGGCTGCTTCTTAACAACTACACAATGGAGCAGAGCATACACGGCTCACAGAGGGAACACAAAATGCATTGCTCACTTTGAGCAGATACGTAAACTGCAATATAGATGGTACTTAAAGAAACAACAAATTAGCTGATATAGCTACAAAAGGCCATAGGAGCTAAAAGGTGGGACAGCACATACAATATAACAGATGCAAACAAAGATACAACCTGTATAACAGGACGTGGTCTTGAACAGATCTAGAGGATAATAAATAATATATAGTGGAGTATGTTATGTTAAGTTATAACAGCACCCAGGAGGTAGAGAACTTAAAAGAAGTACTGATGGTCTGCGCTTGTCTCCCCTTAGGGGTATCTGTATGCAGGAACAGTAAACTCTTCAAATGGAAATCCTCAAAAGGATAAAAATATATACATAGAGTAGCACTGTTAAAATGTAAAACAAATTTTATTGTACTGATTGCACTTACATTCAGGTCGCAATCAGCAGGCACATCTCCACTAACAAGTGGAACAAGATGACAAATGAATCTGTGCAGAAGATGGAGCAGCAGCTGATCACAAACCACTAAGTGCCAAAAAATAATAAAAGTATAAATACAATCATAAAATCAAATATTGTATGTGCTGACCTTTTAACTCCTATGGCCTTTTGTAGCTAAATCAGCTAATTTGTTGTTTCTTTATATATTCCAGTGGAGTGAGTGAGGTACACTCTTGGTGACAGCACATTTTAATTTCTTAGGTTACGCTATAGTACATTCTTTATATATTTCCCTGTTTTTTCCTCACTTGTTACTATACCGTATATCCTTATGGCATCTAATAATTTCTTTCATGAAATGCGTCAAGAACGTAACAAAAGAATTAACTCATTGTTCCATCAGGAAAATCAGCCTATTGATAATACTTTGTAAAAAAAAATTACAACAATATCTAGCATCAAATATCATTCCTAGCTGCCTTAGAGTTTTGAAAGTACCAGCTTATGGAATGGAAGATAAAATACTTATGGAAGAGTGGTTTAAGGCTAGCGGTGTTCTAACAAATATATCCAAAGCCTCATTGATTTTCAAAAAAGATCTTTGAAACAGATAGAGGATGAAATCCAGAAATTAGAAAATGAAATAATCGTACAGAAAGATACAAAAAATGTGGAAATAAATTATAAAAGTAGCAGATGAGAAAATCTCAACAATCAAATCAACTAGGTTTAAAGGAGACCTAACAGACTATAAAGAAGGCAACGTTAGAAATTGGTAAAAAATAAATCACATAGGGTCACTAGTGAATCTTGGAATAGACACTACTTTAAATCTACATTAAATAGACAAAACCATTTAAATACTAAATACTCTCATCATACATGGAATCAACCCAGACCATCTCAAGGAAAAAATGTAGAGGTACCTTATAAATTTCATACATCCCCTACTTTTTTAGACAAGGGGCTAAACCAAAGGAAACCAAATCCAATTATCATGACAAACAGATTCCAAAACCTTGGTTCCCCTCAAAAGAAAAGGCCACATATAGAAATGGAGGAAGTGGATCATTCACTATCCCCAACACCTACACACAGACTGAATCGAAATCTTTAGGAGGTAATTTAATATATCTGGGACGGAATTGACTAAACAAGAATTGTCTTTGTTAGAGAAGGGTTTAAAATTCGTCCCTACAGCGGGGATAGAACCTTTTGAACTTGTCCTTGATAATCAAAAGTTTTTAAAGAAATTAACTGTTAAACGTTTTTTTGAGAAAAAGAACCAAACTGCTCATCATGATAATACCGTTTTGATACAAAATGAAATTACAGATCCGGTTACTTCCGACCCTACATTCATTCATTCATCTTTGAAAAATAAATCTAATTTTTATCCCACTTTAAAATATTTGGAAGTATTTAACGACCTAGTACAAACAAATCTTGATAAAATCCAAAAGAAAGAAGCCAAATATAAATCCAAATATAATTTAACCAACAAAGAAAGACAAGCTTTAAATAAATTGAAAAATGACTCCCAACTGGTAATTAAGGAGGCAGATAAGGGAGGAGGTACGGTTATTATGAATAGACAATACTATATGCAGGAAGCCCATCGTATTTTGGGAGATAATACTACTTATAAGATATTGCAAAAGGACCCCACTAAGCCCTATTTGGAGGACCTTCGATCTTTACTCCAAAGGGGACTTGATGGTAACATAATTTCTATTGAGGAATTCAAATATATTTTCAATCCTTCATGTAAAATAACGATTTTTTACTTTCTCCCAAAAATCCACAAGAGTTTATCCTCCCCTCCTGGCCGTCCAATTATCAGTGGTATAAATTCATTGTCCTGCAACCTTTCAGAATATGTTGATATTTTTCTTAAACCTTTTGTATCCTTATGTTCTTCGTTTATTAGAGATACCAAACATATTCTACAAACATTAGAGTCTTTCGTTTGGAAACCTTCGTATATTATGGCTACTGTGGATGTTACCTCTCTGTACTCCAATATCCCCCATGGTAAGGGTTTGGAGGTGATCAGAGATATACTCGTTCAACAACAGACTTTATGTCCCACACAGATTTATTTTATTTTGGCATGTATTCAATTTGTGTTAACCAAGATTTTTTTTCGGTTTGACTCTAAGTTTTTTCTACAGCTGTGTGGTGTCGCCAATCGCCAAAGCTTTGCCAATCTGTATGTGTCTCATTGGGAGGCCTTATGCATACAGTTGGGTCCTCAGCTGGGGGGGAGCCTCGTCCGATGGCGACGCTACATAGATGATGTGCTTATTGTTTCAGAGGGAGATGAGGTGAGCCTGGAGGCTTTTATTGGAAAAATTCATTCTAATCAATATAATTTAAAATTCACTTCAAATATACATAAAGAAAGTATTGATTTTCTGGGTTTGACCCTATATGTCAAAAAAGGAATGCTTAATACGAAAACCTTTTTCAAAAAAACTGATTGCAATACGGCAATCAAAAAGACCAGTCTGCACCATCCAACTTGGCTAAATAATGTCCCTAAGGTACAAATAACACATATGCAGAGAAATTGTTCTAATATTCAAATATTTAAAGAACAATCTGAGATAATTAAGAGTAGATATTTGGAAAAGGGGTATAACATGGAACAGATGGAAATGTCCCAAATAAAGGAAAAAGAACGCTCGGAATTTCTAGTTGAAAGGGGTTCCAAGAATAGGGGAGATAAGACTGTAGAATTTGCATTTATTACTAAGTATAATGAACATGCCAAAAAACTAGAAAAAAATTCTTTAAAAACATTGGGCCATTCTGAAAAAGGACGAGGTCCTGGGCAATATTATACCTGAAAAACCGAGGGTTATCTATAGGAAAGCCGATAATCTTAAGAACAAATTAGCACCTAGCCTCTTACCTATACAGATTAAGAATTCTAATAACAATAGTAATTTTTTACTTTCTCATAAGACACCAGGATTTCATAAATGTGGGGCTTGCTCTACATGTACGCATCAAAAAAGAAAAAAACATTTCCTTCATAGGTACTTATACTAACAAGACGTACACTATTAGAAAATGTATATACTGCACATCCACATATGTAATTTATTTATTGCAATGTGGATGTGGAGCACAATATGTAGGCAGAACCATCAGGCCATTACACACTAGATTCCGAGAACATTTTAATAATATTAGAACTAACAAAGTGGAACATATGTACACTTTTCAATTGGTCCACTTTTATTGTTATCAGTATAGATTCTATTGATAGATGTAACGGATCACCTGGCACCCCGACTTGGTACCTCCGTTAATGGATGCTCCTAGTGCTTCCTGAGGACTCCAAGCACTCTGGCAGACACCACAATCACTGAATCCGAGAAACCTTTAAATTCTCCCAAGCGTATGAATGCTGTAGACCATTGAATAGGAACCATACGAATAGGCTTGTACTCCTAGCAGTCAACTGGAACAGCATGCAATAAATCCTTCCCCCCAATAATGAGACGACACATCACTTTGAGGGTAAAACAGGAACTCTGGACTGGCTCATCCAGCCTGGCTTTTATTTCCAACTCACACATACAGGCCACACCCAGGGGGAGGCATAAAAGAACCAATGACATAGATGTTACCTCCCACACATCCCCTCCCCTTAGTGTGACACATAATCCCATTATGCATACAGTGTAAAATATACTTTTACACAACTTTCATAACTTTAAAACCATACATCACATTCACATAAAAATACATATCCACAATCAATCCATTCAGGGGAACAACATATTAAAAAATGGCATGAATCCGACCAGGGGTTCAAAAGTTACTAAAAGTATCTTTTGTTCCTTTCTGGCTGGCAGAAAAACATCCCCACAATGCACCCTGGTTTCCTCCCTTCTGCCCTGGAGTTAATTGGAGAAGTAATCCAATTACCCAGGACTAAAGGCAGACTCCATTAACCACATGGTTGCAAAACGACATAAAACACTTTAAAATACATAAAGTCACATTTACACATAACACACAGACATTTCACCTATCCCCAGATAGCTGGGATCTGCACGCACAAAACTACCGAATAGCGCGCAGATCCTACTCACACAGTACAATTGCCATGGAGCTAAAGTCTTTCCCATAGTCTTTCATTATATGAATAGGCTCCATGGTATGGCTATCTGGGGTATCACATTCCCATAAAGTCTGGTCCATAGTCCAAAGGCAGGAGGCGGGCAATCAGCCCCCTCCAAGGACACGTGGCGAGGTCGGTTTCGCCACAATAGACTTTGGAGAGGAGGCAACAAAATGCACGAGTTGGTTAGAAAAGAGGCACAATGGATATACAATTTAAAAACTTTAAAGACCGGTCTAAATCAAGATATTGACTTAACAGGACTCCTCTAACTTTCTTTTCACTATCTATATAGATGGTTTCTGGGTACCACTTGCTAATTGTTTCTGGTTTATATCCTTGCTGGTTCGGGTTCATTGAATCATTCTTTTGAGTAATATATATGCATATGTATTTTGCACTAATCTGAGTTTTCTTTTTTGTAGATTTTGAACAAGTTCCATGTTTTATATATAGTAATGGGTGTTATGTAAATACTTATTAATATTTATTTAATTTTATTGTGTTTAAATGTACATGTATGTGGACTCGCATGATACCTAATATATATTTTTGATAATATATATTTTTTTATATTTATTTCATTATATGTATTTTCATATCCATTCATTTTTATTTTTTCATTTTATTTGTATTTATTTATATATATATATTTTTATATATACATTTTTTATTTTTATTCTGTTTTTATATATCTGTTAATAATTTTGCTACTTTGGGTCTCTTGTGAGTCTATATATATATATATATATATATATATATATATATATATATATATACACATACATATATACAACAACTTCCAAAGATAGCACTCCAAGGTCTTGATAAAAATTAACTTTTATTTTTCTTGCTAAAACGACAAAGTGTCAACGTTTCAGCCTGATCCCCTCAGGCTTTCGTCAGGACATACTGTGCAAATACAAAAAACCCACATTATATACCTTAAATAAAATGTTAACTCACCACACTTGTGACACCTCTGACTCCATGGACGCCCGGACCGGGACTGCCGCGGGCTACCCGACGTACGTCCGCAGCCGCACGGCGTCACGCTCAATCCTCAGATACCGGTGTTACTCATCCAACAATCGAATTTTCCCACGGTGTTGAACACTTCCGGGGTCTGATGTCAGTCGTATCTCATTGGTCGAATCCATATGGACGTCATATGACGTGCGGCCGTATCTGTGACTTCCGCGTTCCAGCATGGAACGCATAACGGAACTATTACCCGGCATTGACTACGGCGTCCCACAATAGGACATTTCTCAAATGCAGAAACCTAAACATTAAACAAGGTGAGAGTGGGTGCGAAAACTGCACAGCCCACTCTCATCATGAGTGTACACACATTCTCCAAGGAGACATAAATACAAAAGGATATATATATATATATATATATATATATATATATATATATATATATATATATATATATATATATATATATATATATAAAAACAACGAATCTTGCACTCCACCTGTCCAGTAGTTCAATGCCCGGTGCTTGTCAGCCAAAATATACAACAACTTCCAAAGATAGCACTCCAAGGTCTTGATAAAAATTAACTTTTATTTTTCTTGCTAAAACGACAAAGTGTCAACGTTTCAGCCTGATCCCCTCAGGCTTTCGTCAGGACATACTGTGCAAATACAAAAACCCCACATTATATACCTTAAATAAAACCAAACCACATATGGGTCTCAAGTTAAAAGCAATACACATAGCTGATTCACGCTAGGGAGATGAAAACAATCATTTCGATCGAAAAACACCCCACTGGCAGTACAGAATGCTGGCTACTGAACTAATGTCCACATCCAAAAAAATACATAATAAGCTCTTAAATCACTAAGCTGCGGAATAACAAAATTTAAAGCAACTATGCAGATGCAAGATCAGAGCTTTTACTTCAAGGAAATTTATGCCATAAACCTAAATAAATTAGGCATAATCATGACTATGTCCAAACTGACCGTTATAGGAAAAAAAGGGGAAAATCACCTAACTAGTTTGTATAACATATTAGATTTATAGTTCACATGGCACATTGTGAATGGGACTGAAAATTTGAATGGCGGTAACTCATAATGATCCCCAGTAGTTTCAATAAGTTCCACCTTAAGTCAAGGAATCACCAATTACCTAAACCGCATAAACAGTACCCCACTTATTGCCAAGGTCTATCTGCATATTAACATTCTATCAAATATAGCATACCGTCATCGTGATGAAATGAAATTCAGGGATGAAGAAACAATGTCATAAAAGAAATCAACAAATACAAATACAACACCATTTTTATGCCACCATGGGACCCAAGAGAGAATGCCTATCCCTCAGGGTGGGCATCTACTTCTCATCCCATATTTGTGGCTTCTTATGTGGGTAAACGTAGTTTTTTAAGAGAAACATAGGTTTATATGTCTAACCCACAGGGTGGACATCACACACCCCATCTCATCCATACTACTTAGATAGTATCCCCATTAGATTTGTTATAGAAAAAAACGTCCTCCAACAGTACTTTCAAAAAAAGAGAGAGCTTGTTATAAAAATGCAGATAGAGTATATTTCTCATTTAAACCTTCAGGATAAACTGTTCTCAAGGTCCTAATCCAAAATAGTTCACGTTGTAACAACATTTTCTTGCGATCCCCTCCTCTCCTAGGTGGTGGTACATGATCAATTGCCATGAGTTTTAAAGTCGGTAAAGTGTGGCCTTTCTCCAAAAAATGTTTGGCCACCGGCAAATCCGATTTCTGGTCTCTGTACGCCACTCGTATGCTGGATCTATGGTTACGAATGCGTTCTCTCAGGGGCAGGTCGGTCTTACCAATGTAGGTGAGCCCACAGGGACACGTTAGCCTGTATACTACATAATCCGTGGTACAAGTTAGTCGATGCCTGATGATATACTTTTTTCCTGTATGAGGATGAGAGAAGAATTTTCCCGATAGCATGTGTCCACACGTGACACAGCCCAAACATTTATAACAACCCAGGTTCGAAGAGCCCTGTTTCTGCTCGTAACAGTGTATCGGGTCTGTCTTGACTAATAAGTCTTTCAAGTTCTTATTTCTCCTATAACACATCATGGGTCGCTCACGAAATGGTTCTGGTAACGAAGTGTCATTTCCCAAAATTCTCCAATTTTTCTCAATCATCTGTTTAAATTTTAGGGAAGCTGTAGTATACGTGGTTGGAAAAACCAATCTTTTTGTTGATGAAACATCTGGCTCGACCTGTGTTGTATGGCACCTATCAAGGGCTTTACGTAGTATCTGATCACTGTAGCCCCGTTGATGAAACTTATCCCACATCATTTTTAATTGTTCCTTAGCTTTATTTGGATCCGAATTATTCCTCACCACCCTCAAAAATTGTGAATATGGTAGAGATTGTTTGAGGGCATTCGGATGGAAACTATTCGCCTGGAGTAAAGTATTGCGGTCAGTAGTTTTTGAGTAGAGTGTGTATGCCAACTTGGTGCCTTCTCTCATAACCCTTACATCTAAAAAATCTACTGTATATGGGTCTACCGTCATGGTTAATTCTACATTCAATGTACATGAATTAATGTATTGGACCATGGATTCTGCAGTACTGTTGTCTCCCTTGATGATCATAAAGACATCATCGATGTAGCGGCCGTATAGTAAGATGATATCTTTAAACGGCTCCAATATGTATTGTGTTTCAAACTCAAACATGAATCCATTCGCATACATTGGAGCCATGGCCGCTCCCATAGATGTTCCTGCTGACTGTCTGTACCAATCAAATTCAAAACGAAAGTAGTTCTGTGTCAAAACCAATTCCAGAATTTGCATGACGTATTCAATTGGAGGACCCATATACTTGTCCGAGGACGAAAGAATCCGTTCCATGGCCTGGACTCCCCCTGAATGGGGTATGATAGTATATAAATTTTTTACATCACATGTCACCAGTGATATTAACCCGGCTGGTAAGGAAATCATAGAAATCATATCAATGAAACTAGGCGTATCCTTGATATATGTTGGAAGATGTTGGATCGTTTTCTTAAATAAAAAGTCAAGCCATTTTGCCAAGGGTTCTAAGATGCCCCCCACCGCCGACATAATTGGTCTCCCCGGTGGGTCTTGTAGATTTTTGTGCACCTTGGGGAGTGTATAAATCACCGGTGTCCTTGGGTTTGATTGGTGTAAAAACTCCCAGAGGTCCTGATCTATAAACTTCTGTTCTAGACCTCTTGATAGGATGGTGTCAATCAAAAGTTTGACTTGAAACGTAGGGTCACCTTTTAATTTCAAATACGTTTGGGAATCAGATAATTGTCGCATTATTTCACACCTATATTTAGCATAATCTTGGATGACAATTCCCCCACCCTTGTCCGCTGATCTAATGACAATATCCTTGTCTGTAGCCAAGGACTTAATAATTTCTCGATCCATTTTGGAACAATTAGAATGATAGGAGTGGGTGATCTTTAAATGGTCTGTAGTTTCCTTTTGTACAGATCTTAGAAAGCTTTTGATAGAAGCTTGGTTCGGCAAGGGGTCAAAAGTACATTTCCTTTTGAATCTTATCTCATCCAAGGGGGTAGATTGGTTCTTAAAAAAATCTTTGAGCCGCAGAGATCTACCGAATTTATATAATTCAACTTCCCAGTCTAATGGGTTGGGTTTAGCCGTGGGGACGAATGACAAACCTTTACTAAGCAAAGTAATTTCAGCCACTGTTAATATCCTTGAGGATAAATTGAAGATAGGTATTATCTCCTCTGTCGTGGTGGTCTTCCTTTTACCCCAGAAGGTATGTCCCTTCTGACCTCGTCTGGTGACCGCTCTCCTCCTTGCGTAGCTCCTTTGCTTTGGTGTCTGGTCTGTATACCCTGACTGGCAGGGTTTGAAACCTCTAAAAAAGGCTGAGCTTGAAAATTGTTCGCCACTCTTCCTCTATCCCAACTGTTTTTATCAGATTCTGAGCTGGAATTTCCTGATGCCTAGGTTTGCGAATAGGTCTTCTCTTTCTCGCAAATCTAGGTAAATCACTCGTGCCGCTGAGCCACCTATAAACTCTGTGTTCCTTATAGTCTGCTAACACTTTTTCTTGCTTTTCCTTTTTGAATCTGATAAGGTCAGTTTTATAGCTTTTTACGTTGTTTTCCAATTTTAACAATGTAGATGTAGCTTCTTGACTAGCCAACAGTAATGCCTGTCTCGTTTCCAATTCAGTAATCCTCCTCCTAATTTGAATCAGATCTTCCTTCACGTCCTCTATAATCACTTGAGTTTGAAACACAATACATATTGGAGCCGTTTAAAGATATCATCTTACTATACGGCCGCTACATCGATGATGTCTTTATGATCATCAAGGGAGACAACAGTACTGCAGAATCCATGGTCCAATACATTAATTCATGTACATCGAATGTAGAATTAACCATGACGGTAGACCCATATACAGTAGATTTTTTAGATGTAAGGGTTATGAGAGAAGGCACCAAGTTGGCATACACACTCTACTCAAAAACTACTGACCGCAATACTTTACTCCAGGCGAATAGTTTCCATCCGAATGCCCTCAAACAATCTCTACCATATTCACAATTTTTGAGGGTGGTGAGGAATAATTCGGATCCAAATAAAGCTGAGGAACAATTAAAAATGATGTGGGATAAGTTTCATCAACGGGGCTACAGTGATCAGATACTACGTAAAGCCCTTGATAGGTGCCATACAACACAGGTCGAGCCAGATGTTTCATCAACAAAACGATTGTTTTTTCCAACCACGTATACTACAGCTTCCCTAAAATATGGGATGAGAAGTAGATGCCCACCCTGAGGGATAGGCATTCTCTCTTGGGTCCCATGGTGGCATAAAAATGGTGTTGTATTTGTATTTGTTGATTTCTTTTATGACATTGTTTCTTCATCCCTGAATTTCATTTCATCACGATGACGGTATGCTATATTTGATAGAATGTTAATATGCAGATAGACCTTGGCAATAAGTGGGGTACTGTTTATGCGGTTTAGGTAATTGGTGATTCCTTGACTTAAGGTGGAACTTATTGAAACTACTGGGGATCATTATGAGTTACCGCCATTCAAATTTTCAGTCCCATTCACAATGTGCCATGTGAACTATAAATCTAATATGTTATACAAACTAGTTAGGTGATTTTCCCCTTTTTTTCCTATAACGGTCAGTTTGGACATAGTCATGATTATGCCTAATTTATTTAGGTTTATGGCATAAATTTCCTTGAAGTAAAAGCTCTGATCTTGCATCTGCATAGTTGCTTTAAATTTTGTTATTCCGCAGCTTAGTGATTTAAGAGCTTATTATGTATTTTTTTGGATGTGGACATTAGTTCAGTAGCCAGCATTCTGTACTGCCAGTGGGGTGTTTTTCGATCGAAATGATTGTTTTCATCTCCCTAGCGTGAATCAGCTATGTGTATTGCTTTTAACTTGAGACCCATATGTGGTTTGGTTTTATTTAAGGTATATAATGTGGGGTTTTTGTATTTGCACAGTATGTCCTGACGAAAGCCTGAGGGGATCAGGCTGAAACGTTGACACTTTGTCGTTTTAGCAAGAAAAATAAAAGTTAATTTTTATCAAGACCTTGGAGTGCTATCTTTGGAAGTTGTTGTATATTTTGGCTGACAAGCACCGGGCATTGAACTACTAGACAGGTGGAGTGCAAGATTCGTTGTTTTTTTTTTTTTATATATATATATATATATATATATATATATATCTCCTTTTGTATTTATGTCTCCTTGGAGAATGTGTGTACACTCATGATGAGAGTGGGCTGTGCAGTTTTCGCACCCACTCTCACCTTGTTTAATGTTTAGGTTTCTGCATTTGAGAAATGTCCTATTGTGGGACGCCGTAGTCAATGCCGGGTAATAGTTCCGTTATGCGTTCCATGCTGGAACGCGGAAGTCACAGATACGGCCGCACGTCATATGACGTCCATATGGATTCGACCAATGAGATACGACTGACATCAGACCCCGGAAGTGTTCAACACCGTGGGAAAATTCGATTGTTGGATGAGTAACACCGGTATCTGAGGATATATAAAGCAATGGTTTTGGACTGCACTCATATCCCTGAGGAAGTCACCTGTGACGAAACGCGTTGGATTGAGTATTTAAAGGACTTTGTGTTCCTATTTGATTTTATGATTGTATTTATACTTTTATTATTTTTTGGCACTTGGTGGTTTGTGATCAGCTGCTGCTCCATCTTCTGCACAGATTCATTTGTCATCTTGTTCCACTTGTTAGCGGAGATGTGCCTGCTGATTGCGACCTGAATGTAAGTGCAATCAGTGCAATAAAATGTGTTTTACATTTTAACAGTGCTACTCTATGTATATATATTTTATCCTTTTGAGGATTTCCATTTGAAGAGTTTACTGTTCTTGCATACAGATACCCCTAAGGGGAGACAAGCGCAGACCATCAGTACTTCTTGTAAGTTATCTACCTCCTGGGTGCTGTTATCACTTAACATAACATACTCCACTATATATTATGTATTATCCTCTAGATCTGTTCTAGACCACGTCCTGTTATACAGGTTGTATCTTTGTTTGCATCGTTTATATTGTATGTGCTGTCCCACCTTTTAGCTCCTATGGCCTTTTGTAGCTATATCAGCTAATTTGTTGTTTCTTTATATATTCCAGTGGAGTGAGTAAGGTACACTCTTGGTGACAGCACATTTTCATTTCTTAGGTTACGCTATAGTACATTCTTTATATATATAGATGGTACTTCGTTCCAACAAGGCTAGCACAAATTTTTCCAGGCACTTCCTCACAATGTTGGCGATGCCAATCTGAAAAGGGATCATTTTACCACATATGGTGGTCGTGTGAGCTCATCCAGCCATATTGAGCCAAAGTGGGCGAAATCCTCAACCACATACTACCAATGCAAATTGACTTAACCCCGGAGACATGCCTCCTGTATATATGGCCCAACAACTTAACTAAGGTTCACTCCAAACTCCTATTCCACACACTGGTAGCAGCTGCCACCCTGATAGCCAGGGCATGGAAAACGACAACTGCTCCCATGAATCACATGTTGAGACAACAAATCCAGACCAACTGGGAGTACGAACTCATGGCCGCCCGGCAGAGTAGTGAGTCTGGGGCCACAATAGAAGCTGGACAACTATGGGAAAAATACTGGCAAATAGTGAAGCAACAGGGATCAGAGGTTGAATAAGTGAGCAGCAGGGACATGCAGACACACAGATAACTAACAGCTTTTCCGTCACACAGGTAGAAAGTCCCACCAGGAAAATACAGGGACAAGCGAGATGCCCAGAGAATGCCGCTTCTGTCTATATAATAATACAATTGAGTAAGAACTAAAAACAAAGCCACCAGAGAAGATAAATCCTAGTTCACAACGCAAATCCCCTATAAGACGTAACCCAGCTGAGAAAGTAGCCAATTACCCCCATAACATCTAGCCACATTGCACTAGACGAGTGATGACACAAACGATGACCACTTACCATACTCAAGCACCCACATGTACATATGTTATAACTTACCTACCCTAGATCCACCTCTCCAACACAATCCAGGTACAGGCGACAATGCTGCCGCTCCTCTCCACACTAAAGCACATATGTAAGCAGAAAAAAGACAGGAGACACAACAAAGAGGTGTAAACAAATGGTCCTTTTGTACCAGGTTACTGAGAACTACATTCACGATACTTGACCATCTCTGTATATCTAATCAATAACCAATGGCAGCGATCACAAATCTGTACCAATTTGTACCAGAATGTTATAAATGTGACACCTTTGAACCCCCTCCCCCTCCCTTCTTCCTTTCTGTACCCAACCCCCCTTACCTATGAAAATAAAAATTGTCAAATTGAAAAAAAAAAAGTTAATTCAAAGTGAATTTATAATTTAAGGCCAGAGTCGTTTTTCCAGTTCGGCTATTTTTCTCTCTGAATTTAAAATTCACATCTCACTTTATTAAATAATCCAGTTAAACACAAATTGTTCTAGTGAAATTCCTGTGTGGAGATTTTTGGAACAGGTCACCCAGTAAGTATAATGTTGGGTGTGACTAAATGGATAAATACAAAATGAACACATTGAAATTGCTATAGTGTATCATCTATCTATCATCTATCATCTATCTATTACTGTTGAAATTCTATACAAAAAGATACAAAAATAATGAACACATTGAAATTGCTATAGTGTATCATCTATCTATCATCTATCTATTACTTTTGAAATTCTATACAAAAAGATACAAAAATAATGAACACCATGAAATTGCTAGTGTATCATCTATCTATCATCTATCTATTACTGTTGAAATTCTATACAAAAAGATACAAAAAATAATAAACACATTGAAATTGCTATGGTGTATCATCTATCTATCACTACATGTTGCAATTCTATGTATGGTATTAGCCTTTCTATGCCCTGTGTCTCCCTGACAGATTGTCTACAGACCCTCTTTGTAGCATGCTGGATTTTCCCTGACCATTCAATAACATGCCTGGGAATTCCCCAGTTTATATATTTCCATTGTGTTAGCTGATTTCCCTAAAAATCCCCTCCGTCCGGCAGGACGTCTCCACACAGTGTCCCAACCTCAATCTAAAGGCAATGACTTTGTTTATATATTTATTTATAAGAATGTGGCACCCACATCCTTATTGATCAGCCTCTGGGATTTGAAGTAAAGCCAGCTAACTCTTACACAGCCTGAGCACACTAAGTCCATTATGCTGCTCTTACTGCTGAGTCACACGCTGCTGGCTCTCTAAATGGGTTTTAAAAAGCCAGAGGCTAGAAAAAAAACCCAGAAAGAGCTGTAAGGAAATTAGAGGGGAGAAATTCAGTTCCAGAATGTGAGATCAGAGAAAAGGATATATAACGAAGAATGAAATGAAAGCAAATGTGAAATTCAAATAGCTAAAAGTAAAAAAAAAAAAAAGTAGAAAAGAGAGGCAGCTGCGTGAAAGAGATAGACGGGCTTTTGCAAAAATTCCCACACCCCCCTCCCTGCTTTGAACATTTCTGGAGCTTCAGCTGGGAAATTCAGCAAATCCATATTTACACATTACCTCACACTGAGGAGTCATGTGATATATGATGCAATCACATGATATTCGTTCTAACAGCACAACAGATTATCAATATCCCTAGAATTAATGCAGAGCTAGTGGAATCTATATCTATCTATCTATCTATCTATCTATCATACATACATACATAAAGTTACCTCTGTATTATATAATGATTTAAAGATCATATGCAGATATTACAGATTTTTATTGTATATTATGTGTATACTATGTGAAATTGTGATCTCTATGTGTTTTGTTTTGCACGCAGGGCTTCTAGGTACTTTCACTTTTACACAGTAGCCATTGTTCATTTACAGCAGAAGCATTCTCAATTTCAGAAAGCACACAATTCATTGGCTTTTACTGACAGACACTCCTAGGATATGAACAGAGAAAAATGATCAGTACATGGCCATGCCAAGTGTAATTAAATATCCAATACAGCTTTAACCCCTTAAAGATAAGGGTAGTTGTACAAGTTCTGACCAAAACAAAACCTAGAATTTTAACTACATGTCTGTTTCATATTAAGTGTGCCCATACTTATTATATATTATTATTATTATTATTATTATTATTATTGCCATTTATATAGCGCCAACAGATTCCATAGCGCTTTACAATGTTATGAGAGGGGATTTAACTATAAATAGGACAATTAAAAAAAACTTACAGGAACGATAGGTTGCAGAGGACCCTGCTCAAACGAGCTTACATTCTATATATCATTTTGTTCAGGGGAAATAGGGTGTTCATTTCAAATCAAATTTTGATATATGGAATACAATTTAATATAAATAAAATCTAAAAAAAAACAACAACTAAGTATTAAGACATTTTATTTTCCAAGTTCTGCATGTCATTTTAACTGTGAATGTCAAAATACGCTTAGCTTTTTCTGCTTTCATTACAATAAGACATATTTGAATGCTGTGATGTCCTGTGAGTACAACAATGCCCCTCTATGTATAGGTTTAACCCCTTCGCGACCGCGGACGTACCAGGTATGTCTGACAAAATCTGGCCGTTAACGACCTCGGACGTACCTGGTATGTCCGCGGCTATTTTGAGTGCTGGAAGCGATCGCTTCCAGCCGCTCTTTTGGTATTACATGATGCCTCGATGCCCCCTACACTGCTGGGCAACCGGGTGATCGCCCCCCCTGGAGCGATCACTTCAGGGTTTGCAACATGTGGCACTCTGCAGTGAAGGAAGAGCATCTGAAGCCATCCGCTGGCATCAGATGCTCTAACTGTTATTGAGTGCCTCGAGGGGTCCAGAGAGTCCCCCCTCTCCAATTTATGGCCCCCATAGCTGTCCTTTGTACTGCCAGCATGGGGACTACCTAAACTGAAAGGCAGTGCCCTGGCTGGTGGAAAAGTAAAAAAAAGTTAAATAAAAGTTAAAATAAATAAATAAAAGTTTAAAAAAAATGTGTGTATGTGTGTATATATATATATATATATATATATATATATATATATATATATATATATATGTATGTATATATATATGTATATATATATGTGTGTGTATATCTATATATATATCAAATATAACGTCATAACGTTATATATAAGATAGATGTGTATATATATATATATATATATATATATATGTATATATATACACACACAGTAGTGTGCATGACATATATCATAGAAAATGTAGTGTTGTATAGATTAGATAAAAAGGAAAAAGTCCATAGAATAAACTCTGGTGTAGTTTTTCATTAGACCTTATGAAATACTTACTCATATAGTAAAGTAGTATTATCTATAATAGACACTCTAATAGTTTAGCCCATATCATGTACAGTGGGTATTAGAGAGATATATATGCACATAGTCACTACTGTTAAATATATATTTTTTTTATAATTTTTGGTTAGGTGGTTTTTGTATATGCATAGTACGCTCATGATGTGATATTGGATCAGTCCCTCTGGATAAATTCACTTAGCACTTTATAATTACTACAATTGTTTGCACAGTTTGCACTACTTGCTATTTGCACAATATTAATAGCTTTATAAATATTCACATTTGCACTTATCTTGTTTATATATTTGCTATTAGCACTGAATCACTTTATTGTGAAAATTACATCTATTCAGCAACAGAAGTTGCCTTACTGAGTCTTAGCACTTTTCATTATATACTTTAAGCACTTTATTTATTTGCCATTATTCAATAGTTTTTGTTCCTCCCACTGGTATGGTGATATTTTTACTGTTTTCGGCAACTTTAGCTTTGTCTCTATGGCGACCGCGTTTGTATCCGGTCGTCATGGAAACGGCCGCGATTACGTCATAACGTCATATGGGCAGAGCCACTTTGCAAATGCGCACGGGGTGGTACAGGACGCCGATCAGAAATGCACTTCACCTGAGGGTAAGCTCATTTATGTAATATACCTTGTTATATAAGTTGGTTTTATTGAATGTACTAATCTATTTGATCCTGAGGAAAGTCCTATTTGTTGGACTGAAACGTCGATCTCATTTTAAATGCTACAATAAAGATTAGATTTTTTAATAACTCCGTGAGTGCTGCTACCTTGTTGGATACTTTGGATAATCAAGCCCTGGCCAAGCACCCGGTTCTTAAGGTGAATTATAGCGTGAGTGCAAGAACTTTCTCCTCTCTTTTATATACACACACATGTGTATATATAACGTTATATTAATATAAAAACACATTTAATTACACACGTGTGTGTGTATATATATATATGATTTTATATATTATGTATATATATATTATGACAAATAAATAATAATAAAAAATAAACTGTAAAAAAATCTTTTGGAAATTGGGTACATTTTTTTATATAAATGTCATTTTATTCTCACTGTATTTTGATATAAATATATATATATATATATATATATATATATATATATATGTATATACACACACTTAGAATTAAATTATATATATCTATGTATAATTTCCCCTTAACGACCGAGCACAAACTAGGTACGTCCCAAAAAAACGGTCGTTAAGGATGTCCGCGACAGGACGTCCGCGATAGGAGCCCTGGACCGACGATCTTCATCGATCACAGTTGGGGAGGACTGCCAGAGACCCCAGCAGTCCCCCTACAGCAGCTCCGGCCACCCCGGCCCTCCATGGCCATGTGATCACCATGATCATATCACCGCAATAGGACTCTAGGAGCTGCCAGCAGGGGGACTGTCTGAGCTGTCAGGCTGCTACAAAAATAATAATATAAATATATTATACATATACAGGTGGTCCTCATTTAGCGACCTACCTGTTTTACCACGGCTCGCACTTACGACCAGGCGTTAGTGCAAGCCATCCCCGAAAACTTCCCCGAACATACACGAACACACCAGAGCAGGGAATCCCTCAAATCCATGTTAGGGAAGTTTCTCCGAACATAGATGAACGCACGAGTTCGGGGAAATAGATTAGAGGGATTCCCTGCTCTGGTGCGTACGCCTATGTTCGGGGAAGTTTACCCAAACATAGAGAAATGCACCAGAGCATGGAATCCCTTAACTCCTCACTTACTGACCGATTTGTTCTACGACCAGCTCATAGGAAGGGAACACGGTCGATAAGTGAGGAGTGTCTATATTATATATGTGTAATATATTCTAAAATAATTAAATAATTTTATAATATATTATACATATATAATGCATCTATATGATTTCCTTATAAGTGTATTTTAAAATATATATCTCAAAATACACTTGTGATGAAATCATAGATGCATTATATATGTATAATATATTATGAAATTATTTCATTATAATATATTATGCATATATAGGAAATAAAAGTGTGTAAGTGTGTGTGTGTGTATATATGTGTGTATATATATATATATATATATATATATATTTATATATATATATATATATATATATATATATAACAAAAAAAGTAATGCGCTCCACCTTCCTTGATGTACTTGCCCGGTGCTTATCAGCAAACAGATACAGCCAAAAGTACAAGATAGCACTCCAGGGACTTCCAAGTCGAATGAATACAACTTTTATTAGCTCAAAATAAAAATCAACGTTTCAGTATATATTATTCAGCGTGTGTGTGTGTGTGTGTGTGTATATATATATATATATATATATATATAGATAGAGATAGATAGAGATAGATAGAGATAGATAGAGATAGATAGAGATAGATAGAGATAGATAGAGATAGATAGAGATAGATAGAGATAGATAGAGATAGAGATAGAGATAGATAGAGATAGATAGAGATAGAGATAGATATAGATAGAGATAGATAGAGATAGATAGAGATAGATAGATAGAGATAGATAGAGATAGATAGAGATAGATAGAGATAGATAGATAGAGATAGATAGAGATAGATAGAGATATATAGAGATAGATAGAGATAGATAGATAGAGATAGATAGAGATAGATAGAGATAGATAGAGATAGATAGAGATAGATAGATTAAAAAAAAACATTTATACAAAATACAATAAAAATGCTAACTTTGGGCAGCGTTTGTGACTAAGTAGCTACAACAAAAGACTGGACATACCCCATTTTGAATACCCTGGGTTGTCTACATTTGAAAATGGTATGCCATGATGGGGTTATTTCACATTCCTGGGCTACCATACGGTCTCAAAAGGCAACAAAGGTCCAGCAAACAAATCTGGCAAACTAGATCGGGCAAGCCCTATATTGACCCTGTAACTTTCTAAAACACCATAAAACCTGTACATGGGGGGTATTGTTATACTCGGGAGACTTCGTTAAACCCAAATATGAGTGTTCTAAATCAGTAAAGCGTATTCCGACGATGAAATCACCAGTAAAAGTGCAGTTTTTGTGTAAAATAATGCAAAAAGCAAAGAAAAATGCTAACTTTGGCCAGCGTTTGTGACTAAGTGGCCAGGGCTCGAGTCCTGTAGGAACGCATGGGAACGGCGTTCCTGCACTTTTCCAAAGCAGGAACGCCATTCTCGTTACCAGCCCTGCAGGACCTGCTCTGCTACCAGCACACTCTGTGTTCACTCTCCAGCTGCAGCTCACATCCACGAGAACCGCGTCTGTCAGAGCGTTGCCACGGGTTACCATGGCAACGCTCCGCACATGCGAGTCTCCCAAGAGCTAGAGCTGGAGAGGGAGCACAGGGTGTGCTGGCTTCGTGTGCAGCGGCTGGCTCCCTCCACCGGACCACCAGGCGATCTCCTCCCTCCCTGACAAGGTCAGAAGCAGGGAGGGGGGGGAATAAAAGAAAAATATACACACATTAAAAAATGCTTCCCCCCTATCACCCAGCACACACATCATCCAGCACACACACACACACACACATCATCCAGCACACACACACTCACATCATCCAGCACACACACTCACATCATCCAGCGCACACACACACACACACAGACATCATCCAGCACACACACACACACATCATCCAGCACGCACTCACATCATCCAGCACACACACACAAACTTCATCCAGCACACACACACACACACTACATTCATTATACACACTCTGCACTCATTACAAACACACTACATTCATTATACACACTCTGCACTCACTACAAACAAACTACATTCACTACACACACTGCATTCATTACACACACTCTGCACTCACTGCAAACACACTACATTCACTATACACACACTGCACTCACTACAATCACACTATATTCAATATACACACTGCACTTACTACACACACTGCATTCATTATACACACTTTGCACTCACTCCAAACACACTACATTCATTATAGACAATCTGCACTTACTAGAAACACATTACATTCACTATACACACTCTGCACTCACTACAAACACATTACATTCATTATACACACTCTGCACTACACAGTACATTTATTATACACACTGTACTCACTACACACACTACATTCATTATACACACTCTGCAAGACACAGTACATTTATTATAGACACTGTACTCACTACACACAGTGTATTCATTATACACACTCTGCACTCACTACAAACACATTACATGCACTACTACTCTGCATTCATTATACACACTGCACTCACTACACACTCGGCATTCATTATACACACTCTGCAATCACTACAAACACACTACATTCATTGTACACACTCTGCACTCACTACAAACACATTACATTCATTATACACACTCTGCACTACACAGTACATTTATTATACACACTGTACTCACTACACACACTACATTCATTATACACACTCTGCAAGACACAGTACATTTATTATAGACACTGTACTCACTACACACAGTGTATTCATTATACACACTCTGCACTCACTACAAACACATTACATGCACTACTACTCTGCATTCATTATACACACTGCACTCACTACACACTCGGCATTCATTATACACACTCTGCAATCACTACAAACACACTACATTCATTGTACACACTCTGCACTCACTACAAACACATTACATTCATTATACACACTCTGCACTACACAGTACATTTATTATACACACTGTACTCACTACACACACTACATTCATTATACACACTCTGCAAGACACAGTACATTTATTATAGACACTGTACTCACTACACACAGTGTATTCATTATACACACTCTGCACTCACTACAAACACATTACATGCACTACTACTCTGCATTCATTATACACACTGCACTCACTACACACTCGGCATTCATTATACACACTCTGCAATCACTACAAACACACAGCATTCATTATACACACTCTGCATACACTACAAACACACTACATTCATTATATACACCTTGCACTGCACTATATGCATAGGAGTGTAAATTATTAATTTTTTTAGGGGGGAGAGGGGCGGGAATCTTGGGTGAGTTCCCCCACTTTTTACCGTTGGACAGACATATAGCGCAAATGCCAGGTTTTGTTTACGTTTTGTTTTGTTCACAACGTGTACATTTGGATCAGTCCTTAAGGGGTTATAATACCACCATTTGAAATACCCTAGGATGTCTACTTTTCTAAATATATGGTTTGATGGGGGTAAATTATATTGTCTGGCTTCAAAAATGTTGGAAAACTGGAATACGCACCCTCCAAATAAGGTCTTTTAGCCCCCCAAAAAACCAACACACCTATACATGGGTTGTATCACTGTACTCAGGAGATGATGCTGAACACATAGTGGGGTGTTATTTGAAGATTATACTAGCTTTAGTGTACTAATAATCTTAATTTTAGTAATGACAGGAGGCGAATATTTGCATATCTTTCTTTACTGAAAACTCCAGCAGCATAGAAACAGTAACAACCAATCAGAGAAGATATGGTGCCCATAAAAGGCCCTGTCTATGACATCACTTCCTCTTTCTTTGAAGCGAAACAATAAATAGCAACAATAAACATAATCATATTACGTCAACAGTTCCACAACATATTAGAATAATCAATTCCAGTAGTTCCGTGATGTAGTTATGGGAGATGAGTCTTTGTCTTGAGGAGAAGACGTTCACGCTGTAAGAAAAGGAAAAAGGTGAAAGGACTCAGGCGTGATAACTTGTCCGCATACAATAAACATTAAGAATCTGATATACCAATGGATACTAGAATGAGTAACATATCAATATATATTAATTCTAAATCAATGATATTTAAGAATCTATAAACACAACATAATTCAAGGTACATGTCAAATTATTCAACCTATACAAGTCTCTCAAGCCACATATCTAAGTAGCAAACATACAACCATAACGTACTTACCTTCCTGAACATAAAGTGTATATTCTGTTCAACATGAGAAAACATGGGAGGGATCCTATAGGGTGGGAAATATTCGCCTCCTGTCATTACTAAAATTAAGATTATTAGTACACTAAAGCTAGTATAATCTTCAATTTTACCACATGACAGGAGGCTTCATATTTGCATTTTTAAAGCTTAGAATTGACCAATGTGAAGGAAGTATGAGATGTTTGCCAAAATAGAGCGTTCTAAACGTACCCTCTCGCGCTAAAACTGCGCATCGTGTAGTGTCGGTTAGGGAAGCGTCGGCCGAAAAAGACTTGTGGGGCCATCGCTCCCTTGACCGAGTGGGCTCCGGAACAAGGTTCGACGCCCGCCAGATGCAATAGCCAGCGGCTCCATCTGACCAGTGTAGCGGTAGGCACCTCTCCATGAGGTTCCACGTAAGAAGTCAGGAGTAGACCCGTCGCATGAATACGAAGGGGGAATGATTTCGGTATACTCCATTAGCGTTCTGACCACACCTAGTTTGGTGTCTGACACAAAGTATGGGTATGACACCGAAGATGAACTGGACTTAGTTCATCTCGATATGGTAAAGGTAATCCCATCTGGTGTAATAGAGAAAACCATTCATATCGAAAGTCCCAACGTCCGTCACCCGTCTAAATAAGACGAGGCATAACAAGAGGGCTAGTTTGGCTGAAATTTGTTTCCGTGACCAACAAGGATTGTCCTGCTATTCCCTCAAGGAATCACAGCACCACATCCACCTGCCAGAGGTGCGAATACTCGGGTGCCGGGTCTCGATAATTCGGCACCCCGTAGTAGTCGACAAACCCCGTGGATCTCGACCTACTGGTCCGCCCTGTACCGGTACGTGCGCCACCGATATGGCGGATCCGATCACGTTGAGGATCGATATGACCGCCCCAACAATCCCAGATGTGACAGATAGTTAAGGATCGGTGCGGTAGGTGTGGTAAAGGGATCGGAATCCCTTTCCACCCTACAAACACTCCAGGCCGGTCAAGCAGAAAATAGCATTTCCTGGTGCCGGGAACCTGAGTCCCATCAGAGGTCTTAGTTGATGCAATAGGTTGTGGACGTTTCAGGAGGCCCTGAAATCGTCCAGTCCACTAGTGCCAGTCGTCCTTCCCTGACAAAGGAGAGGGCTTTCCCTGAGGTCCCGTCAAAAGCAGAGGGAAGGTAGGGAGTGGTAAAGGGTCTTCGCGAGACGTCCCCAGGCGATCCGGGAAATCACGGTTGGCATTGACCGAGGGGTGTCGTGAGCATGAGCGATATCCAGTGTGTGTCTGTGTGTATCGAAGCACCCTTGCCATTGTGGGAGCGGTTGGGTCCGTTTGCATGGGTTCAGCCGCCACTACGTATCCGGAGGAAGAGTTCGATTGCCGATCCAAGTTTGCAAGCGAAGTAGTCACCCTCGAAATTCCATCCTCACTTCTGCCGACAGTGGGGTCCAGTGGTCGCATGAGTGACCAGCGTGTATGTATCTAGCCAGCAGTCGTTGCATGGCCCCGTAGTGTAGTGGGCCAGGGAATATCGATTGTATGGAGGAGAGGGATCCCACCATCCGGTGAGTATTCTGAGAGGAATCGTATCCAACCTTAGAGCGTGTCCAACATCCATCCGTATAGGGGTGATCTTGTCGGGGACCGACGCGGAACGTAGTTCTCCAAGCCGATGTCGAAACGAGGAACTGACCCGACATAGATGGGGGAGCGATTTGTCTGCGTACTACCAAAAAACCTGTGGAGTCCAGAACGCGGACGTCACTTTGACTGCAAACGTAGCCTGGAGTCGCAGAGGGTCAGCAAGTCTTCCGGGTACCCGAGACATCGCACGTCCAAATTCGCGGATGTGAGCCCTCACCGGCTTCAGTAGCTTTGTGGGTACCACGGAGTCGTAAACTGCTGTGTTAGTCCTCATCACTGGGATTGGAGGAAAATTAGGTAGTGTAGGGTAGCGGATATTGACAAGTATGTGTCCTTGGGGTCCAGATGTGTAAACCAGTCGTTATCGTTCAGGAGGTCTAGTAGAAGGTTGATATTCTCTATCCTGAAGCGCTTGTATACCACGTAGGAGTTCCCTTGATGATAGGATGGCTCACTAGTAGATGAAGCGGTTGGTGGTTCGGTTCCGCAACCAACCAGTCTTCCCAAAAACATCGTTCCCCAAAGGGGTGTGGGAGATTTGCTTCAGCGAGGTTTGGACTAAAGTTAGTGTGGTGGGTAAGTTCCCGCTGTCAAATAGTAGGTCTTGTGCTTCTGGACCGGATATTAGTCGTTCTTGCGTTCCACTTCCTCAGAAGGCGAGTTGTCTTCGTGTGAGTGATTATTGTCCAACGTGCGTGGTGGATAGTAGTCTTCTTTGTCGGAAGATTGTGGTGGACCGGGTCGCGAATTCCCAGTGTTCCGTCTACTTGGTCTGTTCAATGGGCGACTTGCCTTAGACCTTAGTGGCAGGGGGGTGGGGGGGGGTTGGAGCCCTTCTCTTGCCGTTTTTACATGAAGGCTCGTGGGGCTGGGATTCAAACCCACGCCTCCAGAGAGACTGGAGCCTAAAACCAGCGCCTTAGCCCGCTCGGCCACGTTACCTTGCTGTTGAGGTCTCCAGCAAGCATTTTGGGGCAGCCCAGAAGTCCTAGGGGTTTGGAGTGTTCTTCATGACCCGTTCTCGTCCTGTTGGGAGATAGTGGTAGTCAGTGGGAGTAGAGTTTGAGGGTCCGCACGTAGGGGTGCTAGACTCCTGGTAGCCCAGGGGATCACCCAGGTAGGCTTGAATTGCCTGCATCAGATTGTCAGAGTGTATGAAATACTCGTGTCAAGTGTAGAGGGGTCACCTCCATTAAATTAATCCGGCTATTGGGAGCTGTGGCGTAGGCGCGATTGACCAGTAGTGCTGGTCCAGTTAGCCGGGTTCACCATAAATGCACGCCAGAGCTGTATGCACGGATGTAACTATGCAGGCTTATTATAGAAGCCCGTGGGACCGGTTTCCATAAAGTCTGTAGCCGCAGGGCCCACGTGTATTCGACTGGGGTCATCCCAGGTGGTGTGCCATGGTAAACCCAGAGGACACCCACATCATAATTGTTGGCACTTTACAAGCATTGCATGCATGTCTGGGGGTCACCCCAGGCGGTGTGCCATGAGAATCTACTCAGAGGACACCCACGTTCAATATGTACGCCAGGTACAGTAAATGTACAGATATGTATCCCTGTGATAAAGTTGAGGCGTAGGACTTCGTGCATTTCATCGGGGTTCACCCCGGGTGGCGTGCCGTGGTAATCCAGAGGACACCCACATCAACGTAATGGTCTATGAATGACCTTGCATGCATATCTGGGGGGTCACCCCAGGTGGTGTGCCATGAAAAATACCCAGAGGACACCCACATCAACGTAATGGTCTATGAATGACCTTGCATGCATATCTGGGGGGTCACCCCAGGTGGTGGTGTGCCATGAAAAATACCCAGAGGACACCCACATAAATGTGTACGGTTAGGTACAGTAATATAGTATGACCCAGCGAAGGGTATAATAGTACAGTATGCCCCTGTGAGGGTACGGTAGTAGTATGTCCCATGCAGGGTACATTAATATAGTATGCCGCCGTGAGGGCACATTCATATAGTATGCCCCTGCGTGGGGTACAGTAATATATCATGATCCTGTGTATATATGACCCTTTAGGTTACAGGTTAAGAATATCCACTTGTTCCTCCAGCCAGCATGTAATTACACAGCAGATCAAACTCCTGCCGTACAGGGGATTTGAACTCATGGAGGATAATTCCCAGTGCAAGTCTGCAACCACTGAGCTACCATACAATATTAGAAGACATTCAGTGTCCATCCAATGCTCCGCATGTTGAAATAAAGCAACCAATTACCAAGGTTAAATTGACAGACACACAGAAACTTACTCTCACTGTTCTCAAAGTGCCCCCCAGGGCATTGGAACTAGAGTACTTTGCAGGTCTGAGCCTGTTGTACTGCTTTCCAAGCCACAGCAGCTCAATGTGTATATATATATATATATATATATATATATATATATATATCTTCAAGCATATAGCATGAAGCAGAATCGCCGTAAGGCCGAGGGTTGTGAGAGTCACGGTCCAGCTAGACCTGCCTGTCCTGAGCTTTCCTTAATACAGAAAAAACAGTTGTCCTTTAAGTGTTCCATACAGTCTATACTGGTACAAAAGACCAAGTCTCAGGAAAAGCTACCTCATGTATCCGCAGGCACCCCATGCAGAGGCCACAATGAATATTAAAATACCCAGAGGGCACCCACATAAATTTATACTGTCAGGTACAGTGATATAATGAGACCCTTGGTGGGTGCTGTAATGCAGTATGCCCTTGGCGGGTATAGTAATATAATATGACCCTGTAAAGGGTATGGTAATAATATCCCTCTTGTGATTGTATAGTAATAGTACAACAGTGGTTGTAGGGTTACAGATTCTTTCAGATAGTTGCATGCAATAAACATATGTCCAGTGTTCTGTATAACTGAAGAATATATCCTTGAAATCCGTTTCGTACCACATAAACATGAAATATATATACTGTGTAGTGTTGTCCCTTAGCAGGGTCCCTTGTAAGGGTTAATGGAGGTTTTGAGCGGTGATCGGGTGATTCCCGATCCGCTGTACATTAAGGAAGGCGGCCGCCGAGGCTGCGTGTGCCGCCGACCGTGTGTACTCGCTCGCGGTAGAAAGGCGTGGCGAGATAAAACAACAAGAGAAAAAAGAAAAACTACCCGGTCTCCCACTACCCGTCCCCACAGTCTCCCGAGCATAAACAGGATAGGTCCGCGTGGCGAGCGCGGCACGGGTAGCCGTGACGCCCGTGGACCATCAGACAACAAGTAATATAGGAGTAGCAAGGAGAGTAAAACACAAAGAGGGGGAGCTGGGAGACAGGAATAGAGAGCCAGGAGTAGTAGTGTATAAAGATTTAGGTATAAACTTGAAAAAATAGATTAAATTATAACATGTCACAGAGAGGTAAAAATTACTCTGACCTGTAGGCTGGAGCAGCAAAGAAAGAGGAAGTGATGTCATAGACAGGGCCTTTTATGGGCACCATATCTTTTCTCTGATTGGTTGTTACTGTTTCTATGCTGCTGGAGTTTTCAGTAAAGAAAGATATGCAAATATGAAGCCTCCTGTCATGTGGTAAAATTGGCAGTAACCCTTAAAGTTCTCAGTACATATATTCTTAAATTGCTTGTGTCTCAAAAAAATCTCCAATTTTTTATTTTATTTTTTTATTTGGCATATATTGGTGGTAAAATGGCTGCATGAAAAGATTCAAAATACCCCAGGTTTAATACCTTAGGTTGTCTTATTTTAAAAAAATATATACATGTGAAGGGTTATTCAGGGATTCCTGACAGATATCAGTGTTACAATGTAACTTGCGTTAATTTTGAAAAAAATTGGTTTGGAAATAGCAAGCTAAAAACATGCTAACATTGGGCATTTCTAAACTCAGGAAAAAAATTAGAAACTGTTTAGCACGGGTGTTTTTTGGCAGTTGTAGATGGATAACCAGTGGTGTACACACAATCCATGGGGCCCCAGTGCAAAACTGATCCGTGGGCCCCCCCCCCCCCCGACAGAGACACACATACAGACAGATGCATACAGACATACATACATACATACATACAGACAAACACACAGACACATACATACAGAATGACACACACACATACACACAGACAGATACACATACATACATACAGACACACACACACACACACAAGACACACATTCATGAAAAGACACATACAGATACACATACATACAGACAGGCACACACACACAAAGACACACATACATACACAAGACACACATAAAAATACACATACATACAGACACACACACACACATACATACATACATACATACATACATACAGACACACATACAAAGACATACATACAAACAGACAGGCACACCTACATACAGACAGACACACATTCATACATACAAAGCCACATAAAAGCAGGCACACACACACACACACACAAAAACACATACATACAGACAGGCACACATACATATATACATATATACATCTATACATAGACACACATACATACAAAGACACATACATACATACAGACAGACACACATACAAAGATGCATACATACAAACAGACAGGCATACATACAGACAGACAGACAGACAGGCACGCATACATACAGACACACACACACACAATACACACATACATACATTCAAAGACACATACATACAGACAGGCACACATACACACAAAGACACATACAGATACACATACATACAGACAGGCGCACACACACACACACAAAGACACACATACATACATACATAAGACACATACATATAGACACACACACACAAAGACACATACACACATACATACAGACACACAAATGCAAATAGAAAAAATCCCAGGCACTCACTGCGATTTCCAGGCAATTTTATTGCAACATTTCGACCTGTTAAGGTCTTTATCAAGCTAACACCACAGTGACAAAATTGCACACAAGTTACACACAAGTTACAAACAAACAATCAATTAATTAAGTAAACAATTAAACATTTAATTAGACAAACAAATGTTAGAAATAATACAATCAATATGCAACCCTACCCCTTTTTTCTATTACACACACATACAAAGACATACATACAAACAGACAGGCACATATGCATACATACAGACAGGCACACCTACATACAGACAGACACACACACAAGACACATTCATACCTACAAAGCCACATACAACCTAGCACACACAAAGACACATACATGCAGGCAGGCACACATACATACAAAGACACATACATACATACAGACACACATACAAAGACACATACATACAAACAAGCACACATACACACATACATACAGACACTGACTCCCTCTGCTTCCACCCGTGCGGCTCTCAGTGTTAGCTGGGAGGAGTGACGTGCAGTCACTTCCTCCCAGCATTGATGATGTCATCTCAGGGGGCCCGGTCGCGCTGTTAAAGCGCCCAGCACTGACCGGGCCCCCTTACAATCCATATTCATCGGGTGGCCCTGACAGCATGGGCCACCTGATGGAACCCTTGGAGGGCGGCCCCGGCAGTTTGCCGCGCGGGCCAGGACCGCAAAGGATGATGGAAGCGGGTACCCGGTTGCAGGGGTCCGCAGGGCGGCAGGGCCCGCTTGAGTGACGGGCCCGGTCGCAGCTGCGACCCCTGCAACCGCGATATGTACGCCGCTGTGTGTAACAGATTTTGGGGGTCAAAGTTCGAAAAAGTGTGCTTTTTCCATTTTTTCATCATATTTCATAAAAAATTTTTATAGGAAATTATATGATATGATGAAAATAATGGTATCTTCAGAAAGACCATTTAATGGCGAGAAAAACTATATATAATATGTGTGGGTACAGTAAATGAGTAAGAGGAAAATTACAGCTAACACCACAGAAATGTAAAAAGAGCGTTGGTCCCAGCGGCAAGAATTTTGAAAAACGGCTTGGTCACTAAGGTGTTAATGATTAAAAGAATAAATAGTTGCGGTGCACTCAGACTACAAAAAATATAAGAAACAAAGAAGGCTACTAAAATGCCTAACTAAGTATAAATATGGGGATTTGGTTCCACCATATGGCCATATGTTGTTAAGCCCACCACTACTTTCAAAGTACCCCATTATTGGTGGGTCCTACACTAAAATGTGGGGGGCAAATAAATAGTAATAGTGTTAAAAATAAAAGTGTTAAATTAAATACTAGTAAGAGCATAGTGAGTATACAAACATAAGTGATGAAAGCAATTAAAAACAGTGTTAAAACTAAATAGTTAATGTGTTGGTGCTAAAAATGAGTATACTCACTAATGCAGATGACTGTGCTAGCTGGAAAAAAATAATAAAAGTGACTTGACTATTGATAAACTCCTCCTATATATACACACCTGTGGTCACCTCTAAAGGAGACTCTGAAACTGGGGGGGCCTGGGCGGGGTGCTTAACCCCTAACGAATCTGGTCTAGATTCCAAATATAATATAAACAGAGAAAGGATAGGGGGCACTCCCGAGACAAAATTCAGGTCTCGGGAGTGCCCCCTATCCTTTCTCTGTTTAAGGGGTTAATGATGTCAAATAAAGAGCTTGCCAATTTCAGTTTTTACACATTGAAATGCGAGATTGGTTTGCTGTAAAAGCAAAAGCAGCCAAGAAATAAAAATGACATTCATAATAGTATAGTTACATAGTTACATAGCTGAAAAGAGACTTGTGTCCATCAAGTTCAGCCTTCCTCACATTTGTTTATTGCTGTTTATCCAAAAGAAGGCAAAAAAAAAAAAACAGGTTGAAGCACAATTTTGCAACAAGCTAGGGAAAAAATCCTTCTTGACCCCAGAATGGCAGTCAGATTTATACTTGGATCAAGCAGTTATTACCCTACATTGAAAGATTATATCCTTGAATATTCTGTTTTTGCAAGTATGCATCTAATAGCTGTTTGAACATCTGTATGGACTCTGATAAAAACCACTTCTTCAGGCAGAGAATTCCGCATCCTGATTGTTCTTGCAGTTAAAAACCCTTTCCTTTGCCTTAGATGAAATCTTCTTTCTTCCAGTCTAAACGCATGACCTCGTGTCCTATGTAAAGTCCGGTTTGTGAATAGATTTCCACACAATGGTTTGTATTGGCCTCGAATATATTTGTATAATGTTATCATATCCCCTCTCAGGCGACGTTTTTCTAAACTAAATAGGTTTAAATTTGTTAACCTTTCTTCATAGCTGATATGTTCCATTCCTTTTATTAATTTTGTAGCCCGCCTCTGCACTTTTTCTAGTGCCATAATATCCTTCTTTAGAACAGGTGCCCAAAATTGCACAGCATATTCAATGTGTGGTCTTACCAGTGATTTATAAAGAGGCAAAATGATATTCTCGTCCCGAGAATGAATGCCCTTTTTCATGCATGACAATACCCTACTGGCCTTGGCCACTGCTGATTGACATTGCACATTGTTGCATAGTTTGTTGTCTATAACAATTCCCAAGTCCTTTTCGTGTGTTATCCCTAATTCGCTTCCATTAAGGGTATACGTTGCTTGTGTATTCTTTACGCCGAAGTGCATAACTTTGCATTTTTCAACATTAAATTTCATCTGCCATTTGAGTGCCCAGTCCTCCAGTCTGTCTAAATCCCTCTGCAGCAAAGTAATATCTTGCTCACATTGTATTGTTTTACAAAGTTTTGTGTCGTCTGCAAACACTGAAACATGACTTTCAATGCTGTCTTCAAGATCATTTATAAACATGTTAAATAGAAGGGGTCCCAGAACAGACCCCTGAGGGACACCACTTGCCACCTCTGTCCAGCTTGAAAATTTACCATTAACGACAACTCTTTGTACTCTGTTTTTATGCCAATGTTCTACCCAAGAACAAGCATTTTCATCTAGACCGATTTCCTTGAGTTTGAACACTAATCTTCTGTGTGGAACTGTATCAAATGCCTTGGCAAAGTCCAAATAGATCACATCCACTGCAACACCCTGATCTATACTTCTACTTACTTCTTCGTAGAATGCAATCAAGTTAGTTTGACACGACCTGTGCTTCATAAAACCGTGCTGATTTTTGCTGATAACCATGTTCTTCTCAAGGAATTATTGAATATAATCCCTTAATAACCTTTCAAATATTTTACCAGCCACAGAAGTTAAGCTCACAGGTCTATAATTTCCAGGCAAGGATTTTGAACCCTTTTTGAATATAGGAGCCACATCTGCCTTCCTCCAATCCTCCGGAACACTTCCTGAAAGAAAAGAGTCTTGAAAGATTAAAAACAGAGGTTCACTTATTTCTACACTTGGTTCCTTAAGTACACGTGGATGGATACCGTCAGGCCCTGGAGCTTTGTTTATATTAACTTTCTTTAGTTGCTGCAGCACCTTGTCTGGAGTTAACCAATTACAATTATTCTGCAAGTTTTTAGTAGCAATCATTTGCACATCTATTGCCATGGGTTCTTTCTTAATATATACAGAGGAGAAATAGTTATTTAAAATTCCTGCCTTTTCCTGGTCTTCATTGACTAACACCCCCGTTTCAGTTTTTAGTGTAGCTACACTTTCATTTCTGGGTTTTTTAGAATTTATGTACTTAAAAAATGCTTTAGGGTTGGTTTTGCTCTCTTTAGCCATCATTTTTTCATTTTGAAGTTTAGCAAGTCTAATTGTCTTTTTGCACGCATTATTTGCTTCCTTATATCTTTTATAAGATGCATCTGATTTGTCCGATTTAAATGCTTTAAATGCCCTTTTCTTATTTTTAATCTCTTGTTTTACTTTTCTAGTAAGCCACATTGGTTTTAATTTGTTTCTTTTATATTTATTTCCCAATGGTACATACTGAGAAATGTACCTTTCTAATGTTTGTTGGAAGATGATCCATTTATCCTCAGTGTTCTTTTCACTAAAGAGTTTATGCCAGTCAATATATTGTAAAGCTTTCCTTAACTTATTGAAATTGGCCTTTTTAAAATTATATGTTTTAGTATACCCCATGTGCTTTTGTTTTTTTGAGTTTATTTCAAAGGACACTATATTGTGATCACTATTTCCCAAGTGCTCACCTACTTGAATGTTGGTCAAAAGATCAATGTTGTTTGTTAAAACCAGGTCCATACTAATATGGATGGGAGGAGGGGGAAGGTAGAAAAATAAATGGAAGGGGTTAGGGGAGTACTAATATGAATGGAAGGGGGTAGGGTGGGTTCTAATATGCATTGAAGGGGTTAGGGGGTCTACTAATATGCATGGAAGGGGTAAGGGGGTTAATATGCATGTAAGGGGTAGGTGGGGTTCTTATATGCATGGAAGGGGTAGGGGTGGTTCTAATATTCATGGGAGGGGCAGGGGTGGTTCTAATATTCATGGAAGGGGTAGGTGGGGTTCTAATATAAATGGAAGGGGTAGAGACGGGTAGTAAAATGTATGGAATGCACTTCTGAAAGTGTCACTGAATGGCAGTTAGGAAATGTGGTCACCCTAAGTCAGGGGCATTATTACACAATCTGTATATGTATAAAAAAATCTAAAAAGTAATCTGCAAAGTACAAAATGTTTGTGTCATATGTCGTGCTAAAAATTAAGCTAGGAATGTGCATATGTTTTTATTTTTTTAAAATAATTTTTAGAATAATGATAGACATTTTATTTCTTACATTTGTGATGATTCTTTTTTCCCCTCTATATTTAAGGGACACTATAGTCAACAGAACCACAACAGCTAAACGTAGTAGTTCTGGTGTCTGTAGCATGTCTTTGCAGGCTTTTTAATGTAAGCACTGCCATTTCGTAAAAAGGCAGTATTTACATTAATGCTGAGGAATACCTCTAGTGGACACTCAGATGGTCACTGGAGGTGCTTCCTAGTCGAGACACGAATGCCGCCCTATGAAGTATCTGCGCATGTGCGGCAAAGGTGCGCATGCGCAGCAGGGAGCAATGATGCAGCAGCGAGCAATGATCATTTTGACGAAATAGGGGGCACTGCATCAGGAGGATCCCGGCTCTGTTTCCGGGTAAGTAAAACCCCTTCCCTGTAGTGACCCTTTAATGTTATTATTTTATCATTTATATAGTGCCAGCAAATTCCGTAGCGCTGTACAATGGGATAAACAACTCCTAGTTTACTGAATAAGAATATACCCGGTGAGTAAAAATGCTATCCCCACAGATTTTTGGGGGTTCCTACGCCCATGCCCAGACCACTTCAATGAGATGAAGTTGTCTAAGTGCCTATAGTGTCTGTTTAAGTACATGAGGTTAAGTGGACAGATCCCACAGGTCAGAAGATGATGGCTACAAAGTTAAAGGGTGGGGACAAAATCTGGGGAGGAGTCTCGTGCTCCAAAATCTCAAAACTTCATTAGTCACCACTGCAGTAATGTGTCTTTAAGCTACAATAAATGTGTTTAGAAATTAGGCTGTGTAGATAAGTTACCAGCTAAATTAAGCTGTAGTTGTTCTGGTGACTATACTGTGCCTTTAAATTCCAATTTAAGACCCAGGCCAACGGCCATGACCCTAAAGTATTGAGAAAAAAATTAGATTAACATTGGAAATCTAGGGGAATTTGTGTTTGCTTGGGTTTATTTTATGTAGAGAGTAATTATCTTTAGCAGAATTTTATTCATCTGCAAACGTCAAAACAGTTATTTTGACCTAGGTATTGGCTTTTAGGTGCTTAATTTAAGTCAGTTTATTTAAATCAGGAAGTCCCCAATTAACCTAAAATAGAAAGCATGGCATGATAACCTCTTTTGCTTGTTGATTTTTAGTAAAATATACACAAACTAAGAAAGAGAGTAGCAACAAACAGAATCTCTTGCAGTAGTGATAACACTATTAAAGTGAGATTTCTGTGGGAAAAGCAAACCTTATGGCTTGACTGGTGTGTGCACATTTCTGCTTAATAATGTATTAACTATTTATATATGTGTCTGATCCTGATGAAAGTCCAGGACGGGGACTGAAACGTTGATCCTGTTCTCATGCATCTTCATTAAAGAACACTTTTTTAACTTCAACTGGCCTTGAGGCAGCAGGGAGAATTAATCCAGCCCTGAGTCCATTAAAAGTTCAAAGCAAGTGTGGGGACAACGTATCCCAACAAAGTTGAGTAATCCTAAAGCATCAGGTCACGGAATTTACATTTCACATTGCAGCTTTGAATGTTTTCATGAGGGGAGGTTTAATGCGCGTGCGACCATGCACATTAAACCTCCCCTCAGGAAAACATTCAATGCTTTTCTATGGGGAAAATCTGACACTGGAGGTCTGTGAGGATGTCCAGCGTCAGATAATGGACCAAAAGTCTGTTTGGATTCCGGGTTTGTTTTCCTGGCACTATAGGATCCCTTCAAGGGACCTGGGACAGTGCACCCAGACCACTTCTATAAGCTGAAGTGGTCTGGGTGCCTATAGTGTCCCTTTAATTGAGATGGAAGACAAATGTGGGTTATTTGGGAAGAAGTGTTAGGTGCAGCACAAGCACAACTGAGTGGGTTGTGAGGGGGACAGAAATTGATCAGATGGGTGACAACTGTTGTTAGAGAGTAACAAAAGGGGAGGCAGGGAGTGACATATAAAAGAGGGAGTCAGTGGGAAGACACACATACAGATTGGTGAAGATCGAGCGAGACAAACTCAGAAGAAGATGGAGAGTCAAAAGACAACAAAAACACTTATAAATATACCTCATTACACACATGCTGACACTGATTTCAGATGTGCTCCTCATTCACATACACACTGATACAAGTTTCAAATACAACCGCATACTCTGACACAGATTTTAGATACACCCCTCATTCACACACACACGCTTACACTCTGCACACATACAAATACACTCCAGCATTCACATACACACTGCTCAAACATACTGCGTTCACATGCTGACAATCCATATAAATCTATCCTGGCATTCATATACAGACTTACCACACTAATGCACACTGGCATTTATACAGCAAAACTCCCCTTTGTTCACACACAAGTCCTCCACAAAAATACACTCCTGCATTCACATTCAACATATAACACCCTTACATTCACACAAACATTGCATACAAATACACTTCTGCTTTTACAAATATCTGCTCTACTCACTCATAGAACAATGCATTTACGCTGCATACACGCCTGCATTATATTATCTGGCACTACACAAATTATATTGCAGGATTTACACACACACACACACACACACACACACACTCTCTCTCTCCTACTTTGACACAAGGAATACACACATGGTCATTCACTAAAGAATTGCCTGAAATTGAAACTGAATTTCAAATTGAATGCCTACATAATGAAATTGAGCAACAAAATTGACTTGGGGAATTTTTCTAATACAACTATTTAGGCCTATAATTTGAAATTAACTTTTCCCAGCAATTCAAATTAAAGAGAATAATCCGGACAGTGTTTTTTGAAAGTTATATTTAACATAGTGTCAGGAATACAAATGTGTATTTCTTTTTTTTTTTTTTTTAAATTCTTTATTTTTGCACACGATAGGTAAGGCAAACATAATACAACTTGAAGGCTTGCGCAGAAGCCATAATATAAAATAGCAGACTTATAAACATGAGAATTGACATCAGCCCATATGACAAACCGCTTTATAAAATCTGAACAATTTGCCCCCCATCGAGGATTTTGTGTTTTTGTATAGCTATGTTATCAAAATTCTGCATGCTTGCATAATATAGGCATGGTAATAGTATTACGACCAAGTGGCTTGCGCCGAAGCCGAGATGTAGAAGATCGGAGTTGAGTACACAATGGACGCTATCAGTCCAAAAGCCAAGCCTCAGTATGTAGGCCATTCCACCTAAATGTGTATTTCTATAGTTTTGAAAACATAATTTTGATGGCCAGCCCCCCATCAGAGAAGTAAAAGGTGTTTTTACTCACCTTTATTCCAGTGCCACGCCAATCTCGTTGCAGCTGGTTCCATCCAAATTGCATGATATCAGCCAATCCAATGCTTTCCTATAGGAAAGAATTGAGAGGCAATTGCGCATGCGCAGCAAAACACGACGCTGCACTAATCAGCATCTCCTCATATAGTTGCATTGAATCAATGAAACTCTATAGGAAGTGTTCAAGTCTACAGGCAGAGCGTGGAGACGTTGAACATCAGTGCCTCCCACTAAAGGTGTTCCTAGGCACTAATGTAAACCCTGCCTTTTCTCTGAAAAGGCAGTGTTTACATAAAAGAGCCTGCAAGGATTGGCTGTGGATACCAGAACAACTATATTAGGCTGTAGTCGTTCTGGTGACTATAGTGTCCTATTTAATAGTTAATATTTGGTCTTTGAAGGGCCCAGGATGTAATTTTGCCCGGGGGCCCAGAAAGCTGTCAGTCCGTCCCTGATTACAGATACATTGTACCTAATAAATTTCTCCACAAGAAGATACACAGCCTGGTCACTGACCATGGATGGATCCAGGAGCCAGTTTAAGATGGAAAAATACACATATGTTGAACCATCACCTGAGTAAACTTTGGGGTCTGACAGCTACTGAGTAAGAATGTTAAGCTTTTATGGTCAATTCAATCACACGTGGACCATATTGGCTAAAGAACACTCACTAAAACATGTTTATATTTGAATTGCAGAGTCATCGACCCAATAAGTTTCCGCAGTGGAAGATACACAGCCTGGAGACTGACCATGGATGGATTCAGGAACAGGTTGAAGATCTAAGAAAACATGCATGTGGAGCCATCACATGAGTAACCATTGGGGTCTGACAGCTACTTACGGAGTAAGAATTTTAAGCTTTTAGGGTTTGGGCTAATTAAGTCAATCAAACATGGACCATATTGGCTAAAGAACACTAAAACATGTTTCTATTTGAATTGCAGAGACATCATACACAATAGCATTCTGCACACAACAAAAAAAAAGACAAAAATAAAATAATATATACATAAAAAATAAAAATAAAAAAGAGACTGACCATGGATGGATCTGGGAGCCAGTGAAAGATGAAAGAAGACACATATGAACAGCTAGGTAAGAGTTTGACCATTTTACATTTTGGGCCAATCAGAGCTGGCGCTGAGGGACCTCAGTGCTGGGATAAGGTAATTGGTTAAAGGGTTATTTAACCCTTACATTGCCACAAGGGGGGGAGGGCAGAGGGACACTATAGTGTTAGGAGTAAAACTTTGTATTCCTAACACTATAATGTTCCTTTAACATATTCTGCAATGGAAATAAAACATACAAGGAAATGAAACCAATCAAAATCTGGTATTGAGGAAACACGTAAAGATATGAAGGCCGTTCTTGATCTAGCTTACACAATACAGTGAGTGGATTTAGTTACAAATGGCAACGTGCAGTATATTCTGATTGTGAGACACATACCGGGAGTTTTAAAGGGATACTATAGTCTCCAAAACAGCTTCAGCTTAATGCAGTTGTTCTGGTGAGTATAATCATTCCCTGCAGGCATTTTCATGTAAACACTGCCTTTTCAGAGACGCTGAACTTTCCTCTTAGAGATACACTGATTCAATGCAGCTCTATGAGGAAGTACTGATTGGCCAAATGGAGTTTGGCCCTGCCCCTGTCCCACCTCCTTACTAATTTCAGCCAATCCAATGCTTTCCCTACTGAAAAGCATTGGATTGGCTAAAATCACGAATTCTGATGATGTCAGCAAAGAGGCGAGTCAGGGGCGTGGCCAGCGCAGCACGGAAATGAGGGACGTTTTATTATTTTATAGGGGGGTAAAGGGGGGTGCAGATGGGTAAGCCACCTAAATGGTGGTTTTAACACTATAGGGTCAGTAATACAGGTTTGTGTTTTCGACCCTAAAGTGTTTCTTTAAATGAGACTTTAAAAAATAGAAACATGTTTTGCTTTGTCAAAATGGGAGTTGGCTCTACTTATTTTCGAAAAATCATTGCTTTTATCCGAACTGTATATTTATATTATGGGTGTGTTTTAATAGTGTGCATTTCTTACTAAAAGTCTCAGTGATATCTCCATTATAGAAGCAAGTGTGACTTTATACTTTTTTTTTTTACTTCAGACAATGTACCATCAGATGTCCTTCAAGAAGCCCAGGTCTATTTGTTTAAGGATAAATGTTGCAATGGCCCAAACTGTAAAAACAAAAACAAAAAAACACAAAAACTATTAGCGGTGATTTGGACTATTGAGATATTCCTGGGGCAGTGGAAAAGGGAGGACTTTGCCTTTTGTATCTAACTGTATGATATCAGTTCTACCTTTTCCCCTCCCCTGGCTAATGGTAGCCTGGATTAGCTGTTGAGGTAACTGGGCATGTCGAGATCTTGTAACGTTGTAGGAAATTGCTCCATCTGAGGATAAATCTCAGACATGCTCAGTCTGCTCCTAGAAAGGTTTTCTAACATCACCTATTCACTTTTCTTTGGGATGTCTGAGCCTGTACACCGTAGAAGAAAGGCATTGCTATCATCAGGGGATCATGATAACAGTATAGACATGAAATAAAGCAAACAGTGTACTCCACTCCCACCAACTGCCTTTTGTGAAGGAGGGACTACTCCCTGGACTCCCTGTCCACATCACTGCATAGAAAGATTGAGAGTATATGTCGAGTGTATATGTATGTAACCTGTCCCTGATGATCCAAGATTCTTTATCCTCTGAGAAATCTGATTGTTATTATGGAGTCAAGAAGGATTCCACCCCCCCCCTCCCCCCCCTTTTTGTGGCATAATTGGTTAAAATTAGATATTTGATTTATTTTGGATCAACAGCATATAAAGCTGTGTTTTCAGGGTTGAAGTTTATGGGCTTGAGTCAACTAGATTAGTATGTAGGACTAATTTAAACAATCAGGCATATTCACTGTTCAATAACTTAATTTAATT